>NW_003852453.1:3516862-3529944 GCF_000181295.1 Otolemur garnettii
GCTGGTGAGGTCAGCAGTGTGGCGGGCAGTGGGCTGGTGGGGTCAGCAGTGTGGCGGGCAGTGGCATGGTGGGGTCAGCAGTGTGGCGGGCAGTGGCATGGTGGGGTCAGCAGTGTGGCGGGCAGTGGGCTGGTGGGGTCAGCAGTGTGGCGGGCAGTGGCATGGTGGGGTCAGCAGTGTGGCGGGCAGTGGGCTGGTGGGGTCAGCAGTGTGGCAGGCAGTGGCATTGTGGGGTCAGCAGTGTGGCAGGCAATGGTATGGGGGTCAGCAGTGTTGTAGGCAGTGGGATGCTGGGGTTAGCAGTGTGGCAGGCAGTGCCCATGGCAGGCTGGGGCAGAGTGGGCCATCAGAGGGTGGGAGGGCACAGACCCAGACAAGCACCAAGTGTAGGCAGCCAGCCGGAGGGGGTCCCTTGAGGCCTCTCAGGGTGCTGGAGGCACTGCTGAGTCAGGCTTTGATCAGTGGCGTGGGCACTGGCATGGGCAGACAGACTGGATGGCATCCCTGATGACAACGGGGCTGGAGAAGAGGACAGGACGGGAGAGAATGAAGGACCTGGGCCCAGAGGAAGGAAGAATCTGCAGCTGCTATTGAGGACACACTGATTGTGCCAGGTGTGTGCCGAGCACTGTACACACGCACTCTGCTCTTCCCTTGGCTGCTGCCCTGGTGGGAGCTGCGGAAATTGAGGCACAGACAAGGGAGCTCATTTGTATGGAGTCACATGGTATGAAGCAGTGGAGCCAGGGCTCAAACCCAGAACCGCGACACCTCGGCGGGTCGTTCCACCTCCCGAAGCATTAGGCTGCTCCGCGCTGACACGGGGATAGCGGCAGAACCCAGCCTGGGGCTGCAGGCGGTGTTTCGTCAGTGAGGCACTTACCCTGCCTTGTGGGGCACTCGGTGCGCGTCATGCACTTGCTAAATGCTGGTTGTTGTCATCACTGAGTCCTTCGTATCCAGGACCTCAGTGACTTCAGGCTCTGACAGGCCCATGGATACAGGTGTCCACTGCAGTAATGACTTTGAACACTGTTTAGACAGAACATTTCAGTCAGGCTAACAGCAAAGTCTCCCTGCCCTGTGCCTTGCCCAGCTCTGGACAGTCTGGTTGGGTCATCTTCTAAGAGTGCTGATATCCCAGCCACCTGAGATTAGAGAGCATTCTGGGCACTGCCAAGGCTTACTGTTTTCTGCTGCATTTGGGTCTTTGTTTTTTTTCCCCATTAGCCATTCTTTTCTCTATGTCCAGAAATCACATTCCAAAACCAAGGGCCTGCGGCCGGGGGGAGAGTGTTGGGCCTCACCTGCTGCTCAGCTTGCCTGGCGTCCATCCCCTTCCTCCCTCCCCCTTCGCCCACCTGTTGGCACCAGCCTGACCACCTGGAGGGCCTCTAGATTGTGCCGTTCCCAAAGCACGGGCCATGTGCTACCGAGGGGTCGGGACCTCAGGTGATAACTGAGATCTGACATTTTGTATTTATTTCACGTGAATTATTAAAAAAAAAAATGACTCGGACTTGTGATCTCACTGATCTCATTGCTTATGGCCAAGACTAAGTTAAAAAGAGAGAGAGGGAGAGAGGGAGAGTGTGAGAGAGAGAGAAAGCCGATTTAAAGAGGCAGCCCAGGTGGGACATGGCTCTGGGGGAAGTCGTGACAATGGCAGGGGGCGTGCCACCTTCTTGCTGGGGAGACAACCAGGAAGTGGACTTTGCTGGCTGGGCAAACCTGTCCCTGTGCACCCTGTACGGTCTCAGGCACTCACGTCTACAGCCTTCCCTGCCGGCTCTGCCATCCCACCCTGCTGGAGTCTGCAGGATGTGGGACCCGAGGGCCATGGATCTACAGTTAGGAGCACATTGATGGCATCTCCAGCAGATAAAAATAGGCAGAAATCGGAAGAATTTTAATTGCTACCTTTGGCGTCTTGAAGGCCTGGCCCTGGCAGCCCAAATGCAGAATGCCCACTCACATGCAGCTGGGCACCTGGTTGCCCCTTCTCTCAGCTTGAGGGGTTCTGAGTGCAGTCAGCCAGGGAGGAGCCCACTGCAGCGGGTGGCAGAAGCTTCCCGGCTGGCTCCCAAGCATGGCTGGGCACCTGGACTCAGGTTTTAGGAGACTGGATTGCTTCAGGGGTCTATGAGAATCAGAGCTTTTGGTTGCAAGTAAGGCGGGGGGGGGGGGTTGTCCAACCTAAATGACAGTCAACAATGAGGGCAATTTGGTGGCTTCACAGGAAAGGCAAGTGAGGGTGAGCCTGCCCCAGGGTTTGTCCGGCAGGTCCGTACCCAGTGCCCACTGTGATCAGGCGCTGCTGTAGAGCAAACAGACCCAGACCTCTGCCCTCAGGCAGCCTTCTTCCAGGCTGGCCTGAGCCCTAGCCTGGGTGCTGGCCTCTGTCTCTGGGTCTTCCTCGAGCAAACCATCTCTGAGGAGCTGGAGATGAGGTGGGACGCAGCCTTGGCACCAGCGAAGAGCTCTTTTCTGCCAGCTCCCATGAGAAGGGTCCCCAAGGAGGATTCCAACTGGCCTGGCTGTGGCTGGGCTGTGGTGTGGGGAAGGCAGAACCAGGAGCCACCTCCAGGTGACCTGTGACCATGGCAGGCCTGGGGGTCTTCAGGGGAGGGCTGAGGGCTCTGCCCCACATTTGTACACCTTCAGGAAGCGACACCCTTTCTCTCTGGGTTCTGATGACATTCGGTGGAAGCAGCGAGTCTGTTTTCCTCTCGTGCCCGGGGAGGAGGATGTCCCCATAATCCCCCATCACTGGAGCTGAGCCTCTAGGAGCCCTTTGTAACGCTGCTGCCAGCACCCTCTTTCCCGTCTACCCTGGCCCTTTGACAATGACTATTTTTGTGTCACTAGCCTGCGTGTTGTGTATGGCTGGAACACGGTGGGCAAATTTCCCGCACTTCTGGCCATGCCTGTGCATGGAATGGGCTTCCAGAGTCTAGGGGTGAGTGACAAAGCCACGTGGGCAGAAATGACAGACGTCCATAGGTGACAGGTGTGTGTTAGAGACAGAGCTTGAGGCCCAGAACATGGACAGCACTGGTGTTCCTCCCTCTCTTGTTTCTTGTGTGTAGCCCGAGAGAAGAGCCCTGCCCCGTGGACAGCTGGAGTCCCAGAAGGCCTGGGATCCAGGGGGCTGCAAGCACCATCGTGGCCCGCCACTCCATTCTGGAGATGAGGGACCGAGGCCTGGAGAACCCTGTCCCACTCTGTCTTTTTCTCTCTGTGAGACTTTGCACTTGCCGGCAAATCTCCCGGCTGAGCCTTAGTTTTCCTGTTTGGTAAAGGAGGTTATTGTCTGGGGTTTTGTTACATTAGATTTTAATTACCCAAGTAACACATGAACATACTCATTTGCTGAGCTTTGGGGCAACTCCAATGAGGGTGAAGTCTGGGCCCCGTACACCCCTGCCTCTCCGTGCCCCCTCCCTCCAGGTAACTGGTTGTCGTCCTCCCTGTGTTGACCTGCTCGTGGGAGGTCTCACGGCGCACGAGTGTGGGCATTTTCCTTGGCGTGCAGGCAGCATTGCTCCCCATGACTCCGGCACTTGCACTCAGCCTAATCGTGTGGGCTCTGCCCGTTAGTATTGACCACTCTCGAGTCTTCCCTGGCACAACTGCATGGTGTCCCACTGCTGTCTAGCATAGTTCAGGGCATTTCTGACTGTGAGTTACTAGGAAGCATGTTGCTGTAAATGTCTCTGGACTTGAAGGTGCCTCCTGGCACACACACACGTGAGTGTCCTCTGCGGGTAAATGCTGAGGCACCGACTCTTTGGGCATTAGGTTACTGTAAGGATACAATGTAGAGGATGCCCTGGACAGCAGGGCACTGTAGGAGGAGAGCAGGGCACCAGCCCCACAGACACCATCCTCAGCATTCTGTCTGCATTTTTTCCTTGAGTGCTCCTTAACATCGAAATCCCCATTTTACCGAAGGGGAACATTGGAGCCCAGGGAAGTTAAGTAACTTGTCTGCTGCTACTCAACTGCTCAGGGTGGGGCTGGGTCCCTGCTGGGGTGCCCGATGCCAGGCCCATTGGGACTGTGGAGAATGGAGCACCCCAGTCCTGCCCAAGGAAGGACAGGGGGAGGCAAGGACTCAGCAAGGCCTTGGGATGGCCTGGCGGGGCTGTATCTGTGCTGAGCTTGGAAGAGGGAATTAGCCGGGAATTTCCTGGGGGCAGGTCCAGGGCTCTTCCCCTGGCATATCCCAGCATTGCACATTCTTGGAATCTATAAGTTATACAGCGTTCTTTGGGCACCTGGGGTTTGCTCTGAAACCCCGTGGCACCGACATCTGTTAGCTTTCAGAGAACAGAAAGATTGACAGACCATTGCTGGGGCAGGCAGGGGGATATTAAGTCCAGCAGTACAAAGTCTTAAAGACAGAGAGGAAAATCCCTGCCCAGACTCTAGTGCTCCAAGGCCCCACTTTGATGTGGTCTTGCTGTCCCCAGAGGCCTTATAAGGCATTGTGCCTGCGATACGGAGCTCTGGGCTGGTTCTGGCTGCACACCCAGTGCCCAGAGCAGCTTGCCTGTCTTTCTAGGTCCCAGTGTAGAACTCAGGAAGGAGGCACATCTGGGCCATGTGGCTGGAGAGGCAACCAAGCCAGGCCACTGGGCAGGAGTGGCCTGGCACCAGGCCAGGTACGCCAGGAGCTCTGGGAGTAGGTCCTTGATCAGAACCTCAGAGTAGAGGCTAAGGCCCTTGATCCTGAAGACCAGAGGTGCCCATGGGCCAGAGTGACAGCAAAGTAGACCAAGGAGCCATGAAGGGTGGTCACTGCATACCAAGCCCTACACTCAGGTTCTTATAAGAGCAGTGGTTAGAAGATAAAAAGATTTTAAGTAAAAATAAAACAAAAACCAACCAACAAACAAAAAAAGAACAGTGGTGAAAGGTGTGGGCTCTGGCTCTGGTACCTGCTTGCTGTGTGACCCTGGGCCAGCCACTTAACCTCTCTGTGCCTCAGTGCTCTCATCTGTAAGGTGGGGCTAATAATGATAGAAATACCTGAAAGGATTGCCAAGAGGGTGAAACACAACGCATGAAGCAATGTGCTGGGCAGGCTAGGAGCGTGCTGCCACGAGTCTGTGGATAAGTGGGGCTGGGGAGTATTCTCGTTTCTCCTGGCAGGGTTCTGGCAGCCGAGCCATGGTGGTGGAAGGAATACACGGTAACATTGGTCCTTGGAGCTCTGCTTGTGGTATCAGGTACCATGATAAGCACTTTATATGCAATCACTTCCTTGTTCCACAGCCCCCTGAAGACCGCATCTTTAACTGGGGGCCTGGGGGGCACTGGAGACCAGGTCCCTTCATATTCTGGGGGATGCAGCATGTGAGGCAGGGCTAGGATTTGAACTGAGGTCTCACTACCTGGAGTTGCGTACTCTCTGAACCCCAGATGCCCAGGAGTCTGTGCGCCCAGCTCCCTGGGGTATCTGCCTTCCTGCAGCACGGTGCTGAGTGCCTGGCCTCTGGACCTGGCGTGGAGGGCCAAGTCCCAAAACCACGGGGAGGGGCTGTGGGTGCCTTTGAGTCCGACCGGACAGATGGGAGCACTTGGACACTGACCCCTGGAGCTGTTGGCAAGGCTGTTTTTCGCATAGTCCTTTAAGTCTGAGTCCTGGCCAGTGCCAGGACTCTTAGCCATCTCTGTTCCATGCCCACTTGCACTATCTGAGGCCAGGCTGGGGAGGCTGGAGGAGCTGGCTGTCACTGCTGATGACTCAGAGTGGGTCGCCTGGCCTGCTGGAGCTTCCTCCTCCTCTAAACACAGGGCACCGGGAGCCCTTCTTGTAAGGCAGTGTTTTTCACCCTTTTTTATCTCACGACACACTTGAACCTATAGTTAAACTTCTGCGGCACACTTAAATTATGTTGATTTTTTTTTTTTAAGGAGTAAAAAAAAGCACTTAGCGTGCTTTGAACTTGTTTTGAAAATAATTTAATTAATGATTTTTAAAAATCATCGTGGCTCACTTGAGGTCTTCTCACAGCACACCAGTGTGCTGTGGCGCACCGCTTGGAAATCACTGCTGTACGGAGTCCACCTGTCAGCGCCTCAGATGCCATAAACGGTGGCGAATGATGCGAGGGGCTGTCATTAGCGTTGTTTTTCTGTCTCACGCAGTCCTCGGCAGTTGGGGCTACTTTCTTTGTGGGAAAAAACGGTAAAGATGATACCCCTCTCTTTACAATTTTCAAACCATTGTAATAAATATTTCTTTCTCGAGAGATGGGAAGAGCAGGGCTATTGTAATGATTACAAGAGTTAATACACACACAGACACAGACACAGTGGGCCCTTTGTATTCATGAGCTGTGTATCCATGGATTCAACCAACCACAGACAGAAAGTATTTGGGGGAAGAAAGTGTCCATAGTGAACATACACAGACTTTATTTTCTTGTCATTGCTCCCTAAACAATACAGTATAACAACTATTTACATGGTATTTACACTGCGTTAGGTATTATAAGTGATCTGGGGTGATTTAAAGTGTACGGAAGATGTGTCTAGGTTATAGGCAGATACTACAGCGTTTTTATAAGAATCTTAAACATCACGGCAGCTTGAACGTGATGACCATGGACCCCAAGGGTTAACTGTGTACGTAAAGTGCCGGGCATGGTGCCGGCACATGGGAGATGGGCAGTAAGTATCAGCTGTTTTTTTATGATTATTGTGGTTTATTATTGTACCCATTCTACAACTGAGTAGACTGAGACCTAAAGATGAGGCAGGAGGTAGAGTCACAATGTGGTCCCGTGTCTGGCTCATCATCCCACATTGCCTGTGGCCCAGTGCCTCCAGCTCATGCATCACAGGTGCTGCAGGCCACACAACCCCTGGGCAACATGGCTCTAAGGACGAGATGAATTTTGCTGTAGTTGAGCATTTGCACGGCACAGGGCAGCAGTGGGACATGGTGCAGAGGAGCTCTCGCCGCATGCTACAGAGCAGGGATCGTTTAGCAGGAAGAGGCTGGAACTTGCTAGAACTCTGCTTCCTGAACGTGTCAGAGAGCTTGGTTCTCCCAGCAGCAGTGCTGAAGCCACCATCAGAGTGGTGACTGTGGTGCCTGTACACACAGGGGAGCATTGTTCTTGGGGTCCCACATGGCTGCCGTGCTGGTGGCAGCGTTTGGAGTCTTGCATGTGCCAGCAAAATGACAAGAGTACTCCAAAGTCTCATCAGTGCCTTACCTGGCTGCGGTGTGGTCAGGGTGGCGTGGAGGGCAGCACCGAGTCCCCTCTCTGCAGAAGCCCTCAGCATGAAAAGGTCTGTGGATTCTCTTGAAGGCTGTTGCCTGCTCCCGTGGGGAGGCACTGCCTGCCAGCTTTTCAGGGGGTGGCGGCATCCGTCTTTCTCCAGCATGAAAGATGGGCTTTAATTGGCTGCCGGGGCAGCCCAGCCATCTAACGATGCCACCTGTGTGTGTCCCTTTCCTGTCACTGTGTCCCAGCTCCCCTGTCAACTCCAGCTCTGTTAACACAAACAGCCAGTTTACAAGCCCAGGAAATGTTCAGTGATTATAATAATTGGCGGAGGAGGAGACAGAAGCCATCCTGACTCCAGGAATAAAGTAGCCTGGTTTTGAAGTAAATGGGACACTGGGAGTCTGAATGGCCACATTTCACCAACCTCTAAGGAAGAGTGTGTAATGCCCTAGAAAGATTTGAAAGAAGAAAGGAAACAGCCACAAAATGTTAGCTGTTTGTCTTTAAGACAAAACCCAGAAAAGACCAGAAGCTTACCTCCAGCTGGGTGCAGTTGATGAGAGCAGCGGCGTGAAGAACTATTATTTTTTATTTTTTACTAATCCAGACGAGGACTGGTTTTTCTTCTGAGCATCTATCGGAGGTGTAGGGTTTTTTCCCTTCCTCCAAGGAAGAGGGTGATTTTTTTAGTTTTCTTTTTCATTTTCACAAAGAGCTGTTGGTGACAGCTGCTGGATTTGGGTGCCTGTCATTTTGTGGTCCATGAAGTGCTACCAGAGCATCACTGGGGGCGGCATTAAGAGAGATAAGGGCGACTCCCCAACCCTGTCTGATACCCCTACCTTTAGGAGTATTTCCCAAAGTGTATTCTGTAGGACGTGAATCCCATGGGATGCTTTCGAAAAACAAAACTCTATGGTCTAAATAGGTTTGGAGAATGCAGGATACACCAGCCCTTGGAGACTCACAGTATTCATAACCATAGTAGAAGCCCCAATAAGTCCCCGCGGTAAGGGACCTTGTTTAACTTTTGTTTAAAACAATCTTCTTTGATCACAGACCTCTTCTTGGCAGAATACCAATAAATACAGAAGACAGTTTGATAAGGCCTGGTGGTCTAGCATCTTCATGTCTAGTTATCTTGCTGGGTGGGTCTGATAGATGGGGCCTTGGTTGACATCCTGGAAATTTCCCACCCTGTGGACTAATCAGACTCCCTTTCATCACCCTGACATCATCTGACCAGGCTGGTTGGGAGTTGCCCTGCCATGTGGGATGAGACATCCTTAACTCTCTGGCAGGGCATAGGCAAGGCAGTGCCAGGGTCGGGCTAATTTCCAGAAGGTGTGTGCGGGTGAGACGTGGGAAGCATGGTTGAAAACCAGCTGGAGCAGCCCCTGCAGTTGTGCTGAAGAGCTTGGCAGTGGGGACCCCCTTAGAACACACCAGGCCCTGCGGGCTTCTTTGTAACGCCCCTGAGGCAGCCCTCCTGGGACCCTTGCCGCAGGGAGGAGCCAAATCCAGGGCTGCTCTTGGGACTGCTGGGGAGGCTTGCTGGTCCTGTGTCCATTAAGTTGGCTCGACAGGACACGAGGGGCATTTTCCAACCTTGCTTTTGCAGTGGTAGGTAGGGCAGAACTTCCTTTCTGCGGGAGAAATGAGGTCCTGAGTGGGATTCCACGGTGGGGTGGAGGCTGAGAGACACTTCCTAAAAAGGCACCTTGATAGTTAAGTTTTCAAGTACAGTAGGATCTGCCTCATTTGACCTAGATTCCCCTCAGGAGAATGAGAACAGGGTCCTCAGCACGCAGCTTTTCACGTCCCAGCACTTGCTCCCCCAGCCCTGACACGTCCTAACGCCCCTCTCTGTCTCCCTCTAGGAGCTGGTGGGCGAAGCCTTCAGAGACGCGGCCAGCGAGGAGGAGGAGGAGGACTTCCGGCTAGAAGGTACCTGGAGTCTGTTGCTCTCTTCCCAGCAGCAGTGAGGTGGGGGCCTGGCCGGCTGTGCGACACCCCACACGCATTCCCCACTGTACCCCAGAAAATCTGCAGATGAGGCAGAGGACTTTGTGACTCCCTATAGGGTGGGAGGGAGGAGGGAGAGGCCAGGTCTCCGGGGTCTGCATCTTGTCATGCTGTGCTGGCTGTGGGACCCTGGACCCTCGTTCTTCTTGACAGGATGCTGAACCTCAGGGTCCCTCTGGGGATGGTGACAGCAGCCAATGCGGGACTGTGTGAAGTCCCTGAAACAGTGCCAGGCATGCAGTGAGCTCCCTCTGTGGGGTGCTGCTGGGTTTCCCATTCCCCTGCTCATATCGCTGCCCTGGTGTGTGAGCCTGTGTGCACCCACGCACCTAGCTGGCCTCTCTCCTCTCACGGCTGTACCCCTCATTCCTTCCTTTCTTTGTGGGAAAGTGACATTATAGAGTGTTAGGACGCTAAGGTGGAGTGCCTGCTGGCCACTGGTGTACTGATTCAATTTGGGGCAAGCTGCATAGCCTTCCTAAGCCTCGGTTTCCACATCTGTAGAAGGGGGATGAGGACGTTTCCCTGCTTGGCTCCTGGAATTGGTACAAAAAGTAGATGGTGCCGCGAAGCTGAGAGTGCCTGCCCAACGCGGTGGCATCCCACCTACTGTTCAGAGTGAGGGAAGGAGTCACCTCATGGGGCAGCAGCAGGACAAGAAGGACCTCTCTGCCAAGGCCAGGGCAGCAGTTGGCTGGAGGGCTGGGGGCCCAGGTACAGGGTTCCTGGGGCACATGTAGGTCCTAAGGGCCTTGAGAGGAAAGCTGTACTTGGTGGGTACTCAGTGCCAGGGGGTCCCCAGGGAGAACCAAGGCTGGATCTGAGGGCTGGGGCCACAGCTGGCCTGAGAGCTGCTGTGAGTGTAGACGCTTAGCTCCACCTAGAACTGAACTAGCTCACTTCCCTGCTAATGAGCTTCCCGGGTGACGTGTGCACACCCTGCCCTCGGAGCAGCACTGTTGGAGGGGATTCACTCTGTGGCCCAGAAACCGGAGGCAAGCTAGAGACTGAGCTATCAACCAAGCTTTGCCCAAATATGAACAGGCCCCAGATCCAGAGGCAGGAGTCCCACGGCCGGAAAGCTCCATCCTGGCTGTGAGTGTGCGACCCTGGTACTTGCACCTAGGACCTCATTGGCTTTGAGTCTTGCCCTTCCCTGGGCCCTCCCAAGCCCCAGCTGCCATTCCTGGCTCTGGACTTGGTGTTGGAGAAGGTCTGGGGAGCCAGTAAAGGGCTGTGGGATGTAGGCCCTGGGGATAGAGGTGACCCCAGCACTCCTGTGCTCATCTCCTTAGTCGCTTCTTAGACGTTCATTCTCTGGTCCGTCCATCGTTCTATTTACTCCATCCGCCTGCCATCCACCTGCCACTCATCCGTGGCCCGTCCCTCCTGCCAGGGGCCTGCCTCAGTTTCCCACCTGGGGGTTGAGCTGGGTTGTTGGTGGTTAAGCTTCTCAGCCCCTATCTTCAAACGGAAGCTTATACAGAAGCACAAAATGTAAAACAGTGAAAACAGGCTTCAGAAAGATGTATACAGTAGGATCTTTTAGGTAAAAAAGGAAAAAAGGCACCAAACAACCCCCCCAGCCCCCATATTTTCTTGGGGTGCCACAGGTATTATTTTATCGTGTAGATAGAGGCTTGGACAGAGGACAACAGTATCTCTTTTCAAACATGGGAAGGGACTAAACCCTGGAAAGTGGTCACAGAAGGCTGCAGTGTTATCTGTACACTGTGATCTGTAATGAAAGAATTTAAAAGTGAAAACAGTAACTAAAGCCACCAAAGAGGAGCTGTTCTGGTTTGAGCCAGGTCGGCACCTGGACATGTCCACTTTGTCCCTGAGACCCCTTGGAGAGACCCTGGGCCCAGTGACTGTCTGTGGCTCTCTGGTGCCTTGGTCTGAGGCTATCCATCCCAGGATGGCCTGGTGGGAGCAGGTGCTACCAAGTCCTGGCCACAGAACACCAGCCACCTGCTCCTCACCCGGCTGCTGGTGTCCCTCTGTGCTGCTGGCCAAGGGAGAACAAGCTGAGTCCTGAATCTCTTCTTTGTCTTCATGTTGGCCAAGTTCATTGCCTCTTGGCGGGCTGGAGAGCTGTTTAAGAGAGAAAAAAGGCCATCTGAGGCGTGAAGATAAAAAGAAGTCTTTTAGCCATCCCAGGAGAGGATGGCTTTAGCTCCCGCGTTGTTATGTAAAGCCTGCCCTAATCCAGCGTCTTAACCGCCTTAACTGGCCAGCTGGGAGCGTGAGGGATGGGAGATTAAGGCTGGGTTTGGTGCGGGGGGCCAGGGCTGCCGAGTTCCTTTTGAACTGGGGAAAGAACAAAGTAAACATCAAAAGTCCCAAGCTCTGAGAGCTGGCTGGGTATGGCAGGGCTGGGGAAGGGAGGCTTTCACAGGAGGAAAGGGAGAGGGAGCCCCTCCTGCTGACCCAGCCGGAGTCTGAGGGCTGGGGAGGGCGACCCCACACTCTCGTCCAGTATCCACCACTTCCCTGCCTCCCCAGCTGGGCAGGATGCCAGGTGGTGGCAGCCCAGAGGGGAGAATTCACGCAGGCCTGTTTGGCAGACCCCGTTACCCTGCGTGGCCTCCAGGATCACTGTGTCCGCAGGTGTCTTCCCCATAGATGAGCATCCTCTTCTCCTGGGCCCCTCTGCCTCCCTAGGACCCCTGCCTCCCTAGGGCCCCTCTGCCTCCCTGAACTTGCCCTTCCTTGAGCTCTGTGTCTCTCCCTTGTGCCCCTGCCCACTGGCTCTCCCATTGCCAAGTACCTGTTTCTTGTCTCCCTAACTCTTGGCCTCACCTGTAGGGAGCCCACTCTGTGGATCCCAGTCCACAGAGCCTGCTGGTCCCACTCTCATAAAGATGCTCAAAGCCACAGAAGTCATACGGTCCCCTTGCCTTTTGGGGAACCAGACCATCCCTTTAGGCTCCCAGAGCAGGCCTTGCTCTGCCCAGCTGACCCTCCCTGCTAGCTGCCAGCCTGGCATGTGGACCTGGCAGTCCCCAGGATGGCTCTGCTTCCCTGGCCTGAGGGTGGCTGTGTCTGGAGGAGCCGGTTCTGCCCAGTCGGGCAGTGGCATCAGGACTGAGAGCTGGGGGCTGAGTAGCCTGTGGGTGCTCAGGGCTGTTCAGCTCTGCCCTGGCCCTGGGCTTTGGCTTTCTCATCAGTCCTCCCTCTGTTCTGATTTTCTGGGAACTTGCAACTCATACCCCATTCCAGCCTGGCTTCCCCACACTCACCGTGTGGCCTCGGGCGAGTCCCTTCACTCCTCACGTGTTTCCTTGTGGAGTTCCCTGTAGCACTTCTCCATCAGGGTTATTACAAAGGCAGTGAGGCCCCGAGAGCAGGCTGGGTGCAGAGTGATGTGACTGTTGTCACGTCATGGGCCAGCACGCGTTTGCGATCACTTACCTAGTCCAGATCACAGAAGGCCTATGTTCCAAGCTTCCCTAATCCTATTAGACTCTCAGAATATTTGCTTGTACTCCCAGAACATGGTGCAGGGTCTGGCATGCTGTACTGCTCAGTAAATGTTCACTGGAGCAGCAGAAGTCAGCACCACAAAGTCACTGAAGTCAGGTGACCCCTCCTTTGGGCCACTCAGGAAGGTCCTGCATTCCCTTATTGGGGCCCAGCCAGGCCATCCAGCTCCCCGGTGTGAGATGTCATGGCCACTGACAAAGCCAAGGAGCCCTTGGGAGGCCTTTCGTCCCTTTCATTTGGAGTTGGAAAACCAAGCCCTGAGAGGGGACGTGGCCTGTACAGGGGAACCCAGCAGACGGAGACAGAACCCAGGACTCCGAG
>NW_003852453.1:3530507-3534619 GCF_000181295.1 Otolemur garnettii
CTGGCCTGGCCTGGCCAGGATGCTGAGTCTGAAGTGCTAGGGCCTGGGGGGTGGGTGAAGGGTGAGGAGGTGGGGAAGGAGAGGGTCCCGGGTGTTCTGGAGACTTTTGGTTCAAGGAACCAAGGAATGGGGTATCACTTAGGAGGTGGGGGTTTTGGCCAGGTGACCATCAAATTCATCCATTCTTGGACTTGTTGGGTTCAAGGGGCCTGTGGGGCATCCAAGTAATGAAACCGACAGGGAGGTGGGGTACCTGGGTGCACTGCCTGGGTTCAGGGGGGCAGGAGAGAGAGAGTCCAGGCGTCTTCTCAGGATGGGTACATGTGATTCCGGGTCAGGCTGGCCAGTGTCGACCCCAGATGCCGAGAGGAAGGGGAGTGGAGAGCAGTGGGGGCCCAGCCTGTGGCAGGTGGGCCAGACCCCGCCTGCTCCTGTCCCTCAGTTCAGAGCCCATTCTGTCGCAGAGTGTCAACCGGGCCTGACTCCACTCCCCTGAAGTCCCCCCAGAAGCCGAGTTTCAGCGGTGACAGAGAGAACAAGCGGACTTTGTTAGCTCGGCAGTTTCTCTCAAGTCTGTTCTTCATAAAAGCTCAGCTGGAACAGTGGAAATTCTGACTCGTGTCAGATACTGAGGAGGTTTTAATAGTTTCAAGTAGCTCGGGGTTACATTGTAAAAGTTGAATTTCATCACGTGTTTTAAATGGGTGGGGACGCAGGAGGGCTGGTGAGTGGAAGGGACATGATATTTTTAGCCCACAGAGGCTCCCCCTTTCCTTCTCCCTCTTCCAGGGTCCCCCCTCCCACCCTGGACAGATGTTTCCTCTCCATCGTGCTCAGAGCTGAGAGCAGAGTGGCCACCAGCCTTAGGCCCAGATGCACAAGGAGGCCGGGATGCTATTTGTTGGGAAGGGTTCTCCCCTTCCTCCTTCCCCTCAGTTACACCTGATCCATAAGCAAAATCCAGGGGCGGCACAGTGCAGCCTGGGGAGGTGGGATTTCTGGTCTTGGGAAGGAGGGCACACCCACTGGCAGAAAAACCCAGAAACCACTATTGAGAGTGCCGCATTGGGCAAATTACTGTTTTGGTGGTGGTTCCTGAAAAGCAGGAGCTTAAAGCGGTGAATTAGTTAAGTCAGGATTCTTTTTGGTTCCTTTTGGAAACTCAACGCAAACTCACTTAAGCTTTTGGCACATGATCCTGAAAAATCCTACCGAGGGTACGTCTTGCCTAAAAAGGCCTGGCTAGATTCAGAGTTGACGCCATGGCATAGACACACAGAAGTGGTCTCTCTCTTATGCCCCCTCTCCCCTCTGTGTCTTCTCTCTCCCAGCCTCTCTCCAACCGGGGTCAAAGGTGGTGCCCCCGCTGCAGGCTCACCCACCCGTGCACGCAGCCCTCCCCGGTGGACGGCACCTCCTGTACCGCCCTGTTCCTTGCAGATATTTGATTCTCATTTTACTAATCAGAGTGGATCTCAGTTTTATAGGATCTGAAGCTCATACAACTCTGGGGCCAAGTCTTAAGAAAATCAGGTTGCTATCACAGATATTTGATTCTCATTTTACTAATCAGAATGGATCTCAGATTTATAGGATCTGAAGCTCATACAACTTTGGGGCCAAGTCTTAAGAAAATCAGGTTGCTATCACAGTCTCCGCTTAGCCCATTTCCAGGAATGCCCATGTTGCCCTCAGTGCCACCCAGCGCAGGGGGAGGCACGGACATCAGAATAGAAAGAGACAACAGTCTTACCCAGTTGAGGATAAAGTGCTTAATTTTGTTACAGAAACGTAAAACCATGTGAACATGTTGTGGAGGTCCATTCCAATTTGGAAAGGGCCCTTGCAAATGAGGGGGCCCAGATGCTCAGTGTCCCCAGCATCACAGAGAACTCTCCCTTTGGACTGACCCAGGACCAGCCTCCGTGCCCATCAGGATGGGCAGGGATATCAGACACATCCCTGGCACCAGAGTGGGGACACCAGAGTGGGATCAATGCCCCAGAAACCACCCAGATTGGAGTGGGGGAGCTCCACAGAGGAAATTGGATGCTGTTATTACAGGAAAGAGAAAGGGTGATGGACAGGCAGGACAGGTGCCAGCTATTGTGGTGTGACAGAGTGGAAAGACTAGTGGCTTGGGGAGTCAGAAAACTGGGATTTTTAGTCCTCATTCCACAACCCCTGAGTTCAAATGCTGCTTTTGTTTTTGTTTCGTTTTTATGGTGATGGTGGTGATGGTGGTGGTGATGAGCACTTACAGTGTAACAGAAATGGCACGATGTATATACACACACATATTTACATACACACACACATACAGACACACATATTTATACACACGTGTATACACACATAGACATATACATACATACACACATACATACACACATATTTATATACACATACGTATTTATACACACATGTATACACATATACATATATACACACATATTTATATACATACACATACATACTTATACACACGCACACACACACACTCTCATCTATGGGAGTGACCAGAGAAAGAGTCTGACATGAAGTAAGTGATGGGGACAGTGGTGCATTCCAGACTCACTGGGCAGGAACATCTCACCCAGCCCCTGAGGGTGTCAGGGCTTCTCCGTGGAAAGGAGGCTAAATCTGAAAATTTTAAACTCAAGACACACAGGAGTTGCAAGATAGGAAGGGCGTTCTTGACAGGGACAACAGCATGAGAGCACGACAGGGTCAAAAAACAAAAAGCAGTTTCATGGGGACAGGGGCTGAGAGGCAGCAGAGCCGGACTGTGGCAGACTTTGGGCTCATCCCTAGGCAGAGAGCAGCCACTGGTGGGTGTTAAGTAGGGGAGTGGCTTCATCATATTTGATTTTTAAGCTTAGTTTCCTCTTTTGTAAAAATGCGGATAGTAACGCAGCCTTCATGATGGTAAGAGGATGTAATGGAATACATCCTGACATCACCTGCGTGTCTAGTGAAGCCCACCAGTCTGTGTGAGTGTGTTTACAAACTGATTTGTGCATATCCAAGACCCCTGCTCCCGGAGGAGAGCCGGACAGAGATAATGCAAGAAACCATTTGGCCTGGAATGCACATATGATATCTTTCTCTTTTTACTGGCAGGAGGTTTACTCGCCTAATTATATTTGGCATAGGCTAATATTAAAATTCATCTGCATTCCTTCTAACAGCTGCTGTCAGAAGGTTGGGGACTCGTGCGTCCTGGCAAGCTACCCAGAGACTAAAATATTTGCAGCAGATAATCTGTACATGGACAATTGGAAAGGGACTGTGGACATGTGAGGGCGAGCATCCAAACTCCAGCAAGGAAGCTCTGGCTTGTGTTAAATCTTAGGTTGTATTAACTGAGAAGAACTTGCCAGATGACTGGGCTGAGAGAGGTGTCCACCATGCATTTGAGATGTTAGTAATTGCTGGTCTTCAGTGGGGCCGATTTAGTCATGGCTGGGTTTCAAACTGTCTGTCAAAGCTTCATGGCAACCAGGCCTTTTTGTGCTGTGGTGAAAGAAGCTGGTTTTTGCTGATGTCATCACGGCTTTAGATTTCCACCTAAATTTCAACTACCTTTTGGGAAGTAGTTGCAGGGTGCGTGGCAGATCTGCTATGGAGCCAGCTTGCCTTATGCCTGCCTGCAGGATGCGTCACAGCTCAGCGCCCTGTGCTGGAATCTGCTCTGGGCGTGTGTCGGGCACGCCAGACACTGTGGGCAGCCCAGCAGCAGAAGCAAGCAGGGCCCCAGAAAGAAACTTGCATCCTGGCTGTCCAGAGGTGGGAGCTCCTGTGAAGCAATGCGAAGGTCTCAGATAGGACTGTACGGAATAAAGTGCTGGACTGAATGGGCGGACAGCACCCCACTAGCTCCAGATAGATTTGTGCAAACTACGAAAAGGTGCCCTTCCTCAAGAAGCCTTTCTGCCATCCGTCTGAGAAACATCACAAGCAATATGTACATCTGTGGTATCTGTCGTGGGAGTGGTGGGCATCTCCTGGGGTTGTACAGTGTACGGCTCACTTCTCAGTGGGAGTGGGGGACATCTCCTGGGGTTGTACAGTGTACGGCTCACTTCTCAGTGGGAGTGGGGGGCATCTCC
>NW_003852453.1:3535525-3541526 GCF_000181295.1 Otolemur garnettii
GGGGTTGTACAGTATACGGCCCACTTCTCAGTGGGAGTGGGGGGCATCTCCCGGGGTTGTACAGTATACGGCCCACTTCTCAGTGGGAGTGGTGGGCATCTCCCGGGGTTGTACAGTGTATGGCCCACTTCTCAGTGGGAGTGGGGGGCATCTCCCGGGGTTGTACAGTGTACGGCCCACTTCTCAGTGGGAGTGGGGGGCATCTCCCAGGGTTGTATAGTATATGGCCCACTTCTCAGTGGGAGCGGAGGGCATCTCCTGGGGTTGTACAGTGTACGGCCCACTTCTCAGTGGGAGCAGAGGGCATCTCCTGGGGTTGTACAGTGTACGGCCCACTTCTCAGTGGGAGTGGTGGGCATCTCCTGGGGTTGTACGGTATATGGCCCACTTCTTTGAGCTGGTCTTCTAAGGACCCCAGTGACCCCAAACTAAGGGGGAGGAGTGGTGCTCATCCTGCCAGACCATTTGGGAGGATGGATCTGTTTTACTTCTCAGCCCTTCTCATGCTGTTTGGGTGGTGCCATCTGTCACGAGCTCAGGCTGGGTGGGCTATGCCATCTTGCTCCTTTGGTAGGTCACTGCTACTTGCCAGGGTAAATAGTCCTGAGTGACAGTGACTGTCCCAGCATGTGGTCCCAAAGGAACCTCCCACTGGGCCTATGGGGAGTGTGGTGGGGGTCGGTGGGAGTCTGGTCCCATGATCAAAGTTGCCACCATTTAGGTATTTCCTCTCTTCTTTCTCTCTCTCTTCCTCCCTCACATCCCCCTTTTTTTTAAACTGGGGGAGGGGAGAGGGAAGAGACTGTCTTTGATCTCAGCGGAGGAAAAAAGTCTGTTCTGTTCAGGCTTTTGGCTAACACAACAAACAGTGTTTAAAATTTAACTTTGCTTAATTAATTAGTAATTCTGTTTAATGCTGTCTGATCTCCCTCCAAAAGGTATTTTGAAGCTTGAGAAGGGAACATCAAAGGGAGCCGGGTGAAGATGGTCAAGTAATGCATTTAATCTGGCAGTTGCTGGGGGTGGAGAGCTGCCAGGCTGGGAGCTAATGGGGGAGAGAACCGTCATTTGGTAAACACAGCAAGCCGGCTCCTCGTGGCTGTGGTATGAGGCGGCACAGGGAGCAGTTTCCAAAGAGAAGACGCTCCCCGTCTCAATTGGGCTGGGAATTGGTTTTAGGAAAGCATAGCTGACATTCTCTTTTTTCCATGGCCCTGTGTATGGTGGGGCAGGTTGTGTACTGCACAAGGGTCTCCCATCAAGCAGGCAAGTAGCAGGGGAAATCCAGGCTGCACCTTGCTCATGAAGCAAGTACCCTGGTGGGGCTGGAGTGCTTTTTGGTCCAAGCAGCACCACAGACTTTTCCATGAAGGGCCAGGAAGCGTGTATTTAGGCTGGGGGGCCAGATAGTCTCTGTTGCAACTCTTCAGCTCTGGTGTTGTAGAGCAAAAAGCAGTCATACGAATGAGTGTGACCATGTTCCAATAAAACTTTATTTATAAACATGGGTGATGGGCCGGTTGTAGTTTGTCAACTCCTGGTCCAAGTCAGAAAGGCGCGTGAAAGGCTCTGCTTTCCTCCTTACTCTGTCCTGTTCATTCTCCATTCTCCTTCCCTGTCCTTATTCTCCTTTCCTCTTTCAAATGTGGTTGATGAATGATCAGAGATCCTCTGAAATTTTGCCCCACCTCCCAAGGAAAATAACCTCCCAAGGAAAACAAACTCGCTGGGCTAAACAGGAATAAGAGACAGAGAATGGACTTGGACTCTGATACCAAAGCCTATCTCAATAAAAATTTACTGATTCCATTCCTGGTCATTGTGACCTGGCAACCTGCAGTGGACACCGTCCTCCCCCCCCACTCCTGCCTGCTGATGAGTCTGCTGTCCATGGGCGATTTGTTCTGCGTAGAGGAAGGGCCCTTGCCAGCCCCTGTCCCTAGCATTGGGGTCTATGTGGCTTTATGGCCAGCTCTGTGTCACATCTTCTGGCCACTGAGCAAGGGATGGCAAACGGGTAAATGTCTCTCGGTGGGAATGCTGACTGTCCTTGTTCCTGACTCCCAAGGCCCCAGGGCAGGAAGGATCACAGTCCAGATGCCTGTCCAGATGCTGGCAGGGGCTGCCTGGTGGGTTTACTGGCCGCTAGCTGCCCATTGGTATCTGGGTGCTATTCTAAGCTGGCATGGGAGGAGGGACCTGCTGGCGAGGAGACAGGTAATGCTGGCCTTTGGAGAAGACATAGGAGGGAGGAGCTTGGGGGATGTTTTCCATACCTCTGAGGTGGGGAGGAAAGGAGGAGGCAGGGATGACCTTAAAGAAGACAGGCTCTTGGTGCACGGCGGGGAAGAGTGCTCCAGAGAAGGAGCAAGCAGGGACAGAAGTCCCTTTTCTTTGGGTTTTATCAAGTGGAACATGAAAGGTGATGTTGAACCTGAAGGTGGTTTTCTGATAACTTCCCTTTGAACTTGAAGTTTGGTTTTGATAAGCCTGGCCAGCTTGCATCTCCAGCCAGGACCTTTGCAGAGGGAGGCTGCAGCTTTGAAGATGGAGCTGGGCTTTGTTTTTCTTTCTTCTTTTTCTTTTTTTTCCTCTCTCCTGGAAAGGAGTGAGTAAGTGATGTTGCAGACAATGATAGCACTGTGGTTTCTCCAGTAGGGCAGTTTTGGGGCAAGGGGGATTGTTTGGAGCTAAGGTATGAGCTGGGACCACAGTCCGTCTACATTCTTTGCAAAGCTAGCCTTTATTGAGCACTTGCTATGTGCTGGCCACTGTGCTAAGTAAGCTTTCCTCCTCATCGCCCTCTGCCCATGGCTGTACGAGGGAGACACTGTTACTGCACCCCCAGTTTACAAGTGAGCGGCCTGAGGTCCAGAAAAGTCAAGTGCCTTGTCCAGCCAGTCAGAGGCAGGGTCAGCAAATGAACCCAGGGTCTAACTGTGTCATCTCATATGTGACACCGCTGCCCAGCTCAACTGCATCCACTAGAGATGCCAGAGCCTTCTAGAGCTGAGGGCTTCACTTGGTGCTGGGAATGGAGAGAGCCCTGGACTCCCCCCTCGTGGGGGTGACAGCAGTGCCGGCTGCTTCATGTCCTGGTGGAAGTGGCTGTGCATTGTACCCATGATGGTGGCAGCTCTGGCTCGACAGGGCATGGGTAGATTTGGGATGGAAGAGTCGGGATAGCCGCTGACTCAAGAGTATACTTGGCCGCCCTTGGATCCCTGGACAGTCACCTGCCTGATGCCCTGGGGTTCAGGGTCACACTGAAGTGGGACAGCACAGCCATTGAGGTGTTGGTTTGGGAGGAGGTAGGGGTGGGACTGACTTTGTTATACAGGCTGTGTGACCCTCCCTGATGATGACAGTGCCCTCGCCCTCATGGTGTTCTGGTGACAGTGCCCCCATCCTCCTGGTGATAGTCCCCCCGCCCTCGTGGTATCCTCCTGGTGACAGTGCCCCCATCCTCCTGGTGACAGTCCCCCGCCCTCGTGGTATCCTCCTAGGTTTGTTCTTTGTTGTCCTCTTTCTGTGACACCATCAGGAGAGGAGCCAGGTCCATCACTGAGACCAGGGTCTGGACACAAGGGCTCCTGATGGCTTCAGGGGGCTGCTCCTGCACTGGCACCAGGCACTGTGTATGCTCAGGGCCAAGAGAGCGAGGAGACAGGGACAACAACCTGCTGGGCAGGTTGGCCAGTTGCTGCTATGGGTTTTCTGTCCCTGCCCTGCTTGAATGGGTGGCTGCGGCATCTCCCCACAATCTGCTCCCCGCGTGGACCTTGTGCACTTGATGTAACACCTTTGCATCCATTTGTTCCCCAAAAGTCTCAGTTTGGAGAAAACTTAGCTACTGACTGTCCTGATTCCTTTTTTTAAAAAATTATTAAATGATATCTATGTACATTAATGCAATTCTGGGGTACAGTGTGGTGTTTTCATATACAATTCGAAATATTTTCATCAAACTGGTTAACATAGCCTTCATGTCATTTTCTTAGTTATTGTGTTAAGACAATCATATTCTACTCTTAGAAAGATTCACTTGTACCCTTGTAAGATAAACCATAGAAATGACTGTCCTGATTCCTAAAAGAGCCAATGTGGTGGGGCCGCCCTCCCTCTGCCCCTCACTGCTCACGGCAGGACCCTGTGTGCTGGGTCCTGGCTCTCAGCCCTTTACGGTTCTGGCTTGTTTGAATCCACACAAGAATCCTGTGGGGAAGGGACTGTTAGCACCCTCACCGTATAGCTGGGGATTCTGAGTCATCTACAGGGTGTCCCCAAAGCTACCACTTAAGTCACTATACACAGGGAAAATGGGAAATTGTAGCTAAACATACCTTTATTTACAAAATATTCACTATACAATATTACAAAGATGTGGCTAACATGGACAAAATATTTTGTGAAATTTTGTAATAAATATATTATAAACAACAGCACGTTTAGCTATAATTTTCCCCATGTGTGGCAACTTCAGGGGCGACTTTTGGGACAGCCTACAGAGAAGTTGCATGATCCCCCTAGGGTCACACAGTGCCACAGGATGGGAGCCCATGCCAAGATGACCACCGCCTTGGCCGGCCACCTCCACTGGGTGGAGAGAGAAAGGCTGGGAGAGGCCCCAAGCCTACTGCAGTGGCTGTGAGAATGATTCAGGCTGTTTAGGGTCGAATCGCAGCTCTGTCCTGCTAGCAGAGCACTTAGCCTCTTTGCACTGCAGTTTTCCCACCTGCAAAATGGAGCTAATAATAGTAACTGCCTCAACTCAGGGTGGGGACTGAGTGGATGCACAGTAGAGTGCCCGGTCAGTGCCACGTGGGGACGGCACCACCTCATCTCTACGCACACAGGCTCCAAGGTGCAAAGAGCACCCCAGGAGATGCCCTCACCGACCGCTGGGCACAGTCCCCACTGAGGGAGCGCTCATGATGCTTGGCCCAGCTGCTGCAGAGCTGGGGTGTGTGAATGTGGCGGGGTTAAGGGAGAGTACAGAGCCCCACCTAGTTTACTAGCCCAGTGGCCTCCTTTCTCCAAGCTTCTGACTTACCAAGAAAGTCCAGCCAAGAACATTGTGGCATCTAAGCTCCTCAGGTGGCCCCCCGGCAGCCCAGCCACCCCTGGTCAGGATGGGCAAGGGAAGGTCCCTTGAGTAGGAGCCAGACTGAGTTTGTTCAGCTATAAAACAGGACAACAAAATCACTGCCCAGGGCCACAGAGGGAATCAGAGGGCGTGAGAGAGTTGTGAGCTCGTTCTAGAAAAGATGTCCCCGGGCAAACCTGAGCCCCTCTGTCAGGCAAAGACAAAACAGTCCAGAGAGACTGAAGGCATCTATGGGCCATTTCATAGATGCGTTTGATGAACCTTATGGTCCGAGTCCAAACTGTAGTGGTCTCTTAAGCCACATCCCTAGCACCTGTTGGGGGTATCCAAGGGAAAATGGTGTCGGTAGTTCAGAGATTTCAGACCCATCCTCCCACTGCTTCTAGAAGGCCACACAAAGGGCCTTTGGCAGAACGAGAGGGCCCTGGTGAGCAAAGGCCAAATGCAAGGTACAGGGTGAACTTGCTTTCTGAAGATGCCATCTGTGTGCATGAACACGTGTGCACATATGTGTGAGCGCGTGTGCACCTGCATGTGAGCCTAAGCATGCACATGCCCTTTGCCGGCCCCGCTGAGCTCTGTTTCTGGCACTCTTCCCGACCAGCCACTGCTGGGCTGGGTGCCAGGTCCAGGTCATGGCAACTTTCAGGAGGCCAGACTATCAGCATGGGAGGCAACAGGCTGTGCAGAAAATGGCCATGGTCTTGGGACTCCAAAAGCACCCCCTGCCCTCATCCATTTGCCCTTCGGCCTGAAGGCGACCTTGGGCAGAGCAATGGCTCTGGTGCCCGTGTGCCTCTGCAAGGCACTGAGGTGGCAGGCTGGAGGGGCCTGAGAGGCCCACTGGGTAACCTAAAGGGCCAGGGCAGACAGGCGCACCCTGGGGGGTGTTGC
>NW_003852453.1:3541916-3542896 GCF_000181295.1 Otolemur garnettii
GCCTCCTGCCTGACCAGCAGTCCTTAGTGGGAGGTTCCTCCTGCCACACCTGGGACTGACCTGGCTGGGGGCAAGGCTCTGAAAACTCATGTGGTCAGCCTGGCCCCCAGCCTATCCACCTGGGCTGTGTCCTGGTAGCCCTGGGAAGGGCACACAGGTGGATGAGGGCACATAGGGTCTGGCCCAGGTGCTGCTGTTACCTCTCTGAGCCTCAGTTTCCTTGGGGAAACCTTCCCTTCCAATTCTTAAAGCTGATCTGAGGCATATGTGGGAGCTCTCTGGTGGGGTGGATGACCAGGGGGCAGGAGGCCTTGGGCAGGACTGGGCCTCAGTTTCCCTGTATAGTCAACACGAGGGGTGTGTCGTCCCAGAGCCTGCAGTCTGCTTATCCCTCCAGCCCCAGCAGTGCATTAAGCTCCTCCCATAGCAGGTGCTGTGGGTGAGGCCCAGGCCTGACCACCAGGAGCCTACCCACTTTTCTGTGCCCTCCCTTTTCCTTCTCTCTGCCTTCCTGAGGCTATTAGAGCCTAGTTCTGCAGTCAGCAGGCCAGGATTCAAATCCTAGCTATACCAAGTAGTAGCCGTGTGACTGCAGGCAAGTCCCTGAAAGTTTCAGTGGCCTCACTCGCCTGGGGACTGTAGTGCGTCCTGTCACCCTGAGGCTTTGCAGGCATCAGGCGTTTACACACTAAAATTTTTTTCTGTTAAAAAAATAGAAAAATTAGCTGGATGTGGTGGTGGGCACCTGTAGTGTCAGCTCCTTGGGAGGCTGAGGCAGGAGGATCTCTTGAGATGAGGTTGTCTAAGGAGACAGAAGGGTCTGCAGTGGGAAGGTGCCACAGGGAGCCTTTGGGGCATGGAAGTCATTTCAGGCAAAGGAAATAGCAGGTTAAAGACCTGGACACCTGATGTGCTGGCGTGTTTTGGGGGGCTAGTGAGCTGCATCCTGAGGCTCGTGTGGAGGTCTGTAGGGAGAAACA
>NW_003852453.1:3543306-3545546 GCF_000181295.1 Otolemur garnettii
GGGAGGACTCACCTGAGAAGTCCAGGTTGGAGGTGGGGGTCTAGGAAACTATACATGATGGGCTTGGGAGGGCAGGTGGCTACAGCTGTTCAGTCTGTGTTTTTGAACCTCAAATTCAAGCTGTCCTAGAAACAGGTAAACCCTCTATGTGCCCGTGTGTATACGAGATCAGACAAGTTCACGAACTCATCCTGGGAAAAGTGTGACATTCTTCACCGCTGAGTATCATCACAGTCACCTTCAAGACGCCAGCGCCTAGTCCACCTTCAAAGCAGTTTTGAAACTCTTTCTGGAATGGCCATTGGAACTATCGTCGTATGTGGCTGGACAGTTAAAGTTTGTGAACTCATTGTAGAAAAAGTGCTGTGAAGGGTGGAGGGATGAGGCACTGGTGTCAGTGCACAGCTTCCCAAGGGGAGTGCCTGGAAGGTGACCAGGGTGATAGTCAGCGCTCAGGTAGGTGGCACTTTTTCTAGCATGAGTTCTCAAGCTCAACTGTCAGACCTCGTAGGTGTGTGCGTGTAGGGGTGTGTGTCTGTGTGAGTGTGTGTGTAGGCATGTGCAGGACGGCTCCTGCGTCACGCCACACGGAGCAGTGCCTCAGAGAGCACAGCAGGCCCTCGGTGGGTGTGGGTTGGGCATGCCACGCTGAGGCGGGGTTGACTTTGAACTCAGCGTGGGCTGCCCAAGAACCGCTGGAGGGAACTGGCATCAAGCTGCAGAAGCCAACAGCAGGGACGCAGTGTGGGGGACACCCCACCATCATGTGCAGGGGCCTTCCCTGCTCTGGGGGCTGAGCCTGCCCTCGCATGGGCCAGAAGGAGAGGCAGGACACGGAATGGAATGATCTGGGGGACTCTGGTCATGTTTCATGGGGTCTTACGAACCTACTTCCCCGAACAACATGCTTTCCAGAACTCTCTGGCACTTAGGCAGCCTCTGCACACATGCCTTCAGCTTACCATTTCTCAGCTCAGATTCTCTGAGATGAAACACTTCTGGTTGTTGTGAATAATAATGAAATCATTGTTGGATTAATCAACACAACAAAAACAATACCAGCTACAACCATTAATTAGGCTTTTCTGTGTCTCAGGCCTTGTACCAAGCACATAAATAAACTGTATTTCCAATTTCTCCCAAAGCAGACCCCATCGCAGGCCTTACAGGTAGTGACCTGGGGAGGGTCCCAGGGAGCAGGTGCAAGGGAGGAAGGAAGTGAGTAAAGGGTAGGTTGATGCATGAGTATCTTGTGCCTGAGCACCTGGGGCTCAGCCCTGCTCGGGACCCTCTGATGAGCCACATATACTCTGCTCAGAGTTGTCCTGTGGAGGGTGAGGACGCCTGGCCTGCGCCTCTGGGCATTCAATCCCTGGCTCTCCAGAGCTGCCCTGCACAGGGCACTGGAGGTGGGAGCTTGGGAACTACCCAGCAGGAGACTCAGGTGGGTCAAGGAGAAGTGCGGGAAGATACTCTCCTTTTCCTCAGAGAGGAAACTGAGGCACAGAGAAGTGCGGTGGCAGGTTCAGGGTCACCTGCTGTAAGGGGCCTGGGGCTGGCTGGCCTTTGAGCCCCTCAGACCTGACCCTACCCCGACCTTTGAGTCGCTGCTCCTCAGGGCCTTCTAGTTGCTTCTAGCCCTAGGGCCAAGTTCAGCCGTCCTGAGGCTGCAAATTGCTTCTCAGATCCCCTCTTCTTGTCTTTGAAGACCCAGAGACTGACTGGCACCCCTGGGGGTGTCCCCCCTGGGCCCAGACCTCCCTGACCAGACTCTGGCTGGCCTTCCTGGTGCTCTGCCTGGGTCCGTTGCTGCTTCTTTGCCCAAGGCCTGGGGAGGGCAGAGCCTAGGCGGCTGCCCCTGGGCCTGACCTCTGGGCTCAAGCACATACCGCCTGGTGCTTCAGCTGGTAGGTGACCAGTCATGCCTGTCTCATCATGTCCAGGAGCTACAGTGTGACGTGTCTGTGGAGGAGGACAGCCGGCAGGAATGGACCTTCACCCTGTACGACTTTGACAACAATGGCAAGGTCACTCGTGAGGTGAGTACACCAGATAGCCTCCTCCATGTGCCTTGCCCTCAGGCCCAGCTACCTCAGGCTCAGTACCCTGCCCCTTCCCCTGCAGGGGGTGGTCATAGTGGGCAGCAGCTGGGCAGGGCGCCGGGAGAGCAAGGCTGTTAGGAGCTTCTGGGAAGTCTTGGGGGGTGGCCCAGAACTGTCAGTGAGCAGGAAGAGGTGACA
>NW_003852453.1:3546050-3551614 GCF_000181295.1 Otolemur garnettii
GCTCTGATGAGGGAGGCTGAGCCACACACTTGGAGGATAACTGGAAGGGATGGTGTGTTCAGGGAAGGAAATGAACAGGAGAGTCCAACAGAGAGACAGAGATTGGCTGCAGGGTCTGGGCGAGGCCTCTTGGAAGAAGCTGAGCTGGGTGTGTGCAGCACGCGTGGCCTGGGGAGAGGACTGGGCAGGCGGAGGCCCGAGCACTCCGGAGGTGCCCAGAGAGCTCTGAAGCTTTGCTGTGTTATCTCCTTATCCCGGGTCAGGGTAGAGTATTTTTTTTCTCTGTGGATAGTACAAAAGAAGTTGGTCTTTGTGCTGCCAGAGGGGAGACCTGGGTGAGAAAGGGCCCCTCCTCCGCAGGCCGTTGTAGGGGCTGATCAAATGGGTTGGAAGAAGAAGCGGTGACCGACTTGAATCGCTCAGCAGTCTTGACATGGGAGTGACAAGACCAGCTCCAACTGGGGCGCTTCACAGCAAATGGGAACATACTGGGCTCTGGTAACTGAAAGCACTGACTTCAGGCACGGATGGATCCAGGGGCTCTGTGTCTTCAGGACGAGCTTCTTCATGGCTCTGCCTCCTCAGTGTCTACCTGTTATCAGGCATGCTCTCTCCTTGGCAGCAGGAAGGTGACACCTGACAGCTTTAAATCCCCGCTCTCAGCAACCCTTCACATTCAGAATGTCATCAGAAGCCCCCAAACCAACTCTGACAGCTCGCTGGGCTTCCTGGGTGCAGTGGCATTGTCCTTGGTAGGAGACGATGGTACTAGGAGACTGGGGCAGTGGTGAAGGCCGCTCGGCTTCTAGGAGCTGCCTTCTTTCTTTCCTGGTTCAGAAGATGCTTAGGAACCCATGTACTGATCACAGAAGGATTTGTCCCCCACTTCAGAAACTGAGCAGAATCTGTGGGCAGACACTGCGTTCTGGTTTCATGTTCATGTCCTCCTTAACTGCTTTGGTAATGAGAGGACAGGAGAGAAGGTTGCCAAGGAAGGTGACCCAGTGCAGTGCTGGAGAAAGTTTACCGGATAGTGTCTTTCTCCTACCACGGAGCCAGAAGGTTGGCTTCAAGTTAGACTCCGCCTGGTATTTCCTTGGTCTATTTATGGCCCCAGAGCCATTCCTCAAATCTGGCTGCAAATGCCATTCCTCTCTGTCCTTTCTGGTGCCAGGGAAGATGGGCTCCCACCTCAGCGCACCTGCAGAGCAGAGCCAGGGTCTGGACCCACTTTCCCACTTGGAAAAAAGCACCTGTTCATCCATGCAGGAGAAGTTATCACACCTATTCCTGCATGCCTGACCCTGTGCAGTGCATGGGGTTGATTTTCAAGCTGGGATTACCAGAGCATGCCTGTTCCTGACCCTGAATCAGCTGGGATGCCCTGGGATTACACACCAGGCCCCCCGCCTTGTAGGGTAGATGCTCAGGGGGGATGTTGGTGAACCTCATCTGTACTGTGATACCTGCTTGACGGGCTTCCCGAGATGGTGAGAGGGAGTGAGCAGAAGGCTGTACAGAGAAGCCCAAGGGAAGGAGAAGCCAGAGAGCAGGAGTCCTTCGTGGCCATGTCAGGAGAGCTGGGACAGTGGCCCGAGCCAGCACTTGAGGAGCTGGAGCCTGGGTCTCAAACTGCCCACCATTCCAAACTGGTCCCCAGGTGTGTTCTGGCCTGGTCCCCCAGACCAGGCTTTGGTACAAATTAAATTGGTTGCCAATATCAAAGATTCTGAAGATTTGATAGAAGATTCTGATGTCTTAGCTTTGCTGGGATGACCCTCAGCCTGCATTATCAAAAGCAAGTCAGCTGAGCAGAGCAGCTGCCACCGGTGGGGCAGGACCTATGCCTCACGCGGCCCTGACCACTCGGGGTCACCCGTCCACATACCTGCCATGGCCATGCTGGTATTGACTCTGCCACCCCAGTGTAGAGGCTTACAGCAAGGACATGAAGGAGGGCTGAGCCTGCCTGAGCCTGTCATCATAAAAAATGGCTAGGAGGATAACACACGAGCCAAGGGCCAGACGGTTGAGATTTCTTCTCCAGAGGCTTCTAATGTCATTTAAAGCAGGTCACTGTCCCCAGACAAATGACCTCAGCAGATATCCAGACAAAGAGAGGTCCAGTGAGGGGGGACTCAATACTCAGAAGTCTTTGAGACACCCCGTGGAACGTGGTTGAGGTGAGATTTGGTTAAGTTCTCACAGAATAGATTATCCTTTAGAATTTGTCTTAGTCGGCTCAGGCTGCCGTAACAAAATCCCACAGTAAGCTTAAATAACAGAAATTTATTTTTCCACTGTTCTGCAGGCTGGAAGTCTAAGATCAAGGTGAGGGCTTGGTCACTGATCCACTCTGGTGGGGGCTCTTTTTGGTTTGCAGATGGCCACCTTCTCGCTATGTACTTGAGTGGTGGACAGAAGGGCCTCCAGTATCTCTTCCGCTTAGACGGGCACCGTACCTGCCAGACTGGGGCCTGCCCTCATTCAACCTTAATTACCTCCTTACTCCAGATGCCATCACATTGGGAGTTAGGGCTTCCACATATGACTTTGGGGTGGGGTCACAGTTCAGTCTGTAGCAAGGACACATCACTCCTCTCCATTTTTTGTTCAGAAGGTGCTCATCAGACCTGAGGCAGGTGCTGTGAATGCTCCTCCCCCCCCCCAGTATTCTCTGGGCCCACCTCCAAGTTCACCTGTTGCCATGGTGGACAGAACCCATGAGAAGAGCTTTCTTGGGTGTGGGGAGCTGGCTCAGCCCTTGCAGGGCAGCCCAAGTTTAGGGGGATTCGCCTTCTTAGGGAGGGAGCCCTTCCCTGTGTGGTGAGCCTGCGCCTAGGTGGGCTCCTCATGCCCCTGAGAAGGCCCCAGTGTGGCAGAGCCCATGGCCGTGACCTGCTCCTTCCAGTTACCCCTAAGGGTTTTCTTCCTTCACACTCCCTGCTCCTCCGTCCTGCTTGCTAGGCTTTCCTCCGAAATGAACGTCTGGCATCCAGGTTTCTGCCTTAGGCTCTACCTTGGGGGACCCTAGGGGGTCAATGTGGCACTTCCCTTGGGCCCTGTGAGCCTGCATCTTCAGTGCATTGTGGCTGCAGCCCCATGTGGGTCCTGCTTCCCCTTCCAGGACATCACCAGCTTGCTGCACACCATCTACGAGGTGGTCGACTCCTCCGTCAACCACTCCCCGACCTCCAGCAAGACGCTGCGGGTGAAGCTCACCGTGGCCCCCGATGGCAGCCAGAGCAAGAGGAATGTCCTTCTCAATCAGGCCGGTGAGGGGCTGCAGGGCCTAGACAGCACTGCCGTGTCTCAGGGGGACCATTCTGCCTGGGGGGACTACCGGGGAGTCTGGGGCTTTCTTGGGGAGCTGCTTTGTAGACAGACAGGATGGAGTTGGTCCTTGAAGGGATTAGAATAGGGGAGGGGAGGGAAGGGATTTTAGGCAGAAGCCCTGCACTGGCAAAGCCAGGGAAATGGGCATGGTCGTGTCACTCAGCCACAGTAAAGGTTGGTGTGGTACGGCTGGGGACGTAGGGCCTCGAGGTTGTATCACTCAGCCACAGTAAAGGTTGGTGTGGTACGGCTGGGGACATAGGGCCTCGAGGTTGTGTCACTCAGCCACAGTAAAGGTTGGTGTGGTATGGCTGGGGACATAGGGCCTCGAGGTTGTGTCACTCAGCCACAGTAAAGGTTGGTGTGGTACGGCTGGGGACATAGGGCCTCGAGGCCATCTAAAAGTCCAGGGGAGGAGGTAAGTGGGACAGGTGGCTGTGAGACCATCTATTTAGCCAGGCTCGGGGAACCCTCCCACAGAGGCACTGCAAAGCTGTTGGGGTCAGTTCTACGGGGCTGGGGCTCACTGGGGGTTTCTTGTGTTTCTCCTTTGGGACGCAGACCTGCAGAGCACGAGGCCCCGTGCCGAGACCAAGCCCACTGAGGAGCTGAGGAGCTGGGAGAAGAAGCAGCGGGCCCCACTCAGGTATGAAGGAGGGACTATGTGCAGGAGCACATATTAAGCACCAGCTGTGTACCTGTATTCAAAGAATTTAGAGCAGGAGTCTCCAGTCTAGGCTCTATTCCAGGGGGCCAGCCATGTTAACACATAAACAAAACTCTTAAAATTAAAACAATAACTAAATGTACGTCCACTACATCCCTTTATGCCAAGCACCTCGGGCCAGACGTGATTTGGAGTTGGGCATTCACTGGCCTTTGGAAACACGTTCCTGGTGTGTTTCTCGGGTATCATACGTGGCTTTGGGCAGCGCCTTGGATTAGGCGTTGCTATTTCTGACACTAGGTGGGTGAGGACGGTAACTCCGCCCATACCTTTGGGCGCACTTCGCTGCCAAGTAAGTGGGTTATAAAAAATCTTTGTTTTCAGGCTTTTTGGGTGTCAGAATTGTGGATAAAGGATTGTCAGTCTGGAGTTACATTTCACCTGTTGTTATTTCTTCAATGAAAGAGGAAAGGAGGAAAAGAGGAAAGGAAAGAGACTGATGAGAGGAAAGCATTAGTAAACAGCAGATACAGAGTAAACAGCAGGTATTGAGTAAACAGCGGTCATAGAGTAAACAGCAGGCATAGAGTAAACAGTGGGTATAGAGTAAACAGCAGGTACAGAGTAAACACCGGGCATAGAGTAAACAGCAGGTATAGAGTAAACAGCGGGTATAGAGTAAACAGCAGGCATAGAGTAAACAGCAGGCATAGAGTAAACAGCAGATATAGAGTAAACAGCAGATATAGAGTAAACAGCAGGCATAGAGTAAACAGCGGGTACAGAGTAAACAGCGGGTACAGAGTAAACAGCAGGTATAGAGTAAACAGCGGTCATGGAGTAAACAGCAGGTACAGAGTAAACAGCAGGCACAGAGTAAACAGCAGGTATAGAATAAACAGCAGGTATAGAGTAAACAGCAGGCATTGAGTAAACAGCAGGTATAGAGTAAACAGCAGGTACAGAGTAAACAGCAGGCATAGAGTAAACAGCGGGTATAGAGTAAACAGCGGGCATAGAGTAAACAGCAGTCATAGAGTAAACAGCAGGTATAGAATAAACAGCAGGTATAGAGTAAACAGCGGGCACAGAGTAAACAGCGGGCATAGAGTAAACAGCGGGCACGGAGTAAACAGCGGGCATAGAGTAAACAGCAGGCATAGAGTAAACAGCAGGTACAGAGTAAACAGCAGGTACAGAGTAAACAGCAGGCATAGAGTAAACAGCAGATATAGAGTAAACAGCAGGTATAGAGTAAACAGCAGGCATAGAGTAAACAGCGGGCACGGAGTAAACAGCGGGCATAGAGCGGGCACAGGGCACGTTAAGCCCTGCACAGCCTCAGGATGACTGGGGTCGGGGCAGTGCTAGCATAGGGCAAGCGGGGGACCCAGCGTGGTTTTAGGGGAGGGCTGGGAATCAGCGGTCTCCAGGCTGGCTGGAGATTGGGAGAGAGACAGGGACCTCATAGGGGTCTTTGAAGGGGAGGGGCAGGGAGCTCAGAGCCTGGAGCCCTGCAGGGGAGAAAGGAGGCCTCTGGCAGCACCTCGCTCCTCTCCCT
>NW_003852453.1:3551848-3568141 GCF_000181295.1 Otolemur garnettii
GGGACACATAGGTGGTTTGAGACCAGCTGTGGGGGATCCTTAGATTTTGACCTGGGGCCTGTTCACAGCAAAGTCCCTGTCCCTGTCTACACCTCCCAGAAGCCCCAGGGAGGCCAGACTAGGGTCTGGGTCTCCACCTGTAGGGAGGACCTGGAGGCCTGATGGCAGAGCTGACCACTGCACTCCCCACCCTCCTCCCAAGACCAGGAAGCAGATTAACACAGCACAGCTGCTGCAGTGGCCTGTGAGGCTGCCCCTGCCTGGCACTGGTGCTGACAGACTCACCTGTTGTCCCTGCTGTAGGTTCCAGGGCGACAGCCACCTGGAGCAGTCTGGCTGCTATCACCACTGCGTGGATGAGAACATCGAGAGGAGAAACCACTATTTAGACCTCGCTGGGATAGAAAACTACACATCCCAGTTTGGGCCTGGTAAGGGGCTCCAGCTTGCTCCTGGGGCGGGGTGAGGGCCTCAGGGGCGGGGTGAGGGCCTGGGGTGGGGGGTTGGATGGGCCAGGCAGGCCACTCTCAGGGGCCATCATTGCTGCTGCAGACTGGGGAGGACACAGCTGTGACTGGACTCCCAGAGCAGTGGTTCTCAACCTGTGGGGCGCGACCCCTTTGGGGGTCGAATGACCCTTTCACAGGGGTCACCTAAGACCATCCCACATATCAGATATTTACATTACGATTCATAACAGTAGCAAAATAACAGTTATGAAGTAGCAATGAAAATAATTTTATGGTTGGGGGTCACCACAACATGAGGAACTGTATTAAAAGGTCATGGCCTTAGGAAGATTAGGAACTGCTGTCTTAGAGGAATTGACGTGAAAAATGTTTTCAAAATTAAAGTAACGTGCACAAAATCGAACAAAATCAAATAGTGTCTGAGGGCTTAGAATATCGTGAAAAATAGCCATTCAGTGCCCGGACCCCAGCCCACCCAAGGCCACCGGGTTAACTCCTGGTGGCCGTGTTTTCCACAGGGAATGTCAGATTCACTAAATAAAACCTGCTCTGTCTCTGTCGGCCAGTGGCGTATGTTGACCTCTCGCTTAATTTCACCCCTAACCCCAACTCCCTCTTCCCTTCCTCCTCATCTAATTCCTATCCAGGTATTTCTACATTTTTCAGTCCTGTACTTATAATCCTTTCCTGTCCCAGGACCCTCAGGCAGTTCTCAAGGTCTCAGTCATGGTGTCTCTTTCTCACCCGTCTCCCAGAGGGAGAATTTATGATTTTTGAAGACCTACCAGTTCTTCCCACTTAGCAGATGGGACGGTTTATTTCAGGGTTTTCTTGCAGAGGCAGCTGGGCTGTGGGGGTAGCTCTGAACAAGAACAGCTGGCATTGGCCAGGCGTGGTGGCTCACACCTATAATCCCAGCACTCTGGGAGGCCAGGGCCAGTGGATCATTTGAGCTCAAGAGTTCAAGACCAGCCTGAGCAAGAGCGAGACCCCCTTCTCTACTAAAAATAGAAAACCTAGCCCAGTGTTGTGGTGGGCATCTGTAGTCCCAGCTACTCAGGAGGCTGAGGCAGGAGGATCACTTGAGCCCAGGAGTTTAAAGTTGCTATGAGCTATGATGCCACAGCACTCTACCCAGGGCACAAAGTGAGACTCTGTCTGTCTTCAAAAGAAAAAAGAAAAACCACCTGGCATTTATTAGTCTTTGCACACTGGGGCTGAGGTGAGTTTTAGGATAGCGCACAGTAGGTGCTCACTAAATGTCTGTTGAATTGGTTCCTAGGCTCCCCTTCCATGGCCCAGAAGTCAGAACTGCCCCCCCGCACCTCCAATCCCACGAGGTCTCGCTCTCACGAGCCAGAAGCTGTCCACGCCCCACATCGGAAGCCCCAAGGCGCGGACCCGGGCTCCTTCCACTTCCTTGACACCCCAATCGCCAAGGTCTCAGAGCTCCAGCAACGGCTCCGAGGCACCCAGGACGGGAGCAAGCACTTTGTGAGGTCCCCTAAGGCCCAAGGCAAGAGCATGGGTGTGGGTCACGTGGCCAGGGGGGCGAAAAGCAAGCCCCCTGTGGGACCCACCATGCCGGCGGTGTCCCCGTCTGCCCACCTGGCTGCCAGCCCGGCCCTCCTTCCCCCGCTGGGCCCCCTGGGTCACAAGAAGCACAAGCACCGAAACAAGGAGAGCCAGCAGGGCTGCCGGGGCCTGCAGGCACCGCTGGCCTCGGGCGGCGCCGGCCTCGGGCGGGAGCACCTGCGGGACGTGCCCGCCGTGGTGGTGTACGAGAGCCAGGCCGGCCAGGCGGTCCAGAGACATGAGCACCACCACCACCATGAACACCACCACCATTACCACCACTTCTACCAGACATAGAGCCCCTCCCCAGGGCCCCTGCCCCGCCATATGAAGGAGCCCCTCCCCCGACGCCCCCCGAGGCATTATTATTCTATTAATTATTGTTATTATGACGATTGTTATTAATTATTGTTACTCCACTAATATTTAGCTAGCCTTCATGTAGAAGATATATGGAAACACAGAACTAAACTTTTATTTATATGTTGTGGGAACTGTATAACTTACCCAGGAACTGACTCTGGTTTGGAAGTGGCCTAGAGATGGCAGAGGCTCCCTTAGGGCTTAGGAGCTCAGGGTCCACGAGGATTGGCCCACACCCTTCCAGAGCCGTGGGAGCCCTCGGCCCAAACTCTGCCCACCCACCCCCAGCCCCAGTCTCTTCCAGTACAACCTTGCCTGGCCCGGCCTCCAGACACCCTCGAAATCTCCGAGAAGATCAACAGCTGCTACCTCTTAGTATTATTCTGGTTTTATTTTGCCCTTAACTGATTGTAATGTGCTACAAGGGATTCCAGCAGACTGCAGACACACGACCTCCTTGCTGTTGTGTTTTTTATGTCCCAACCTACAAACCTGAGCTGTCCTTTCCAGAGTTACTTTTGACACTTTTCCCGTGGAATCGTACCCTTGCCCCAAGTCAATCCCATCCTTTTTCTGCCACGCACAACATAGAAATACAATTCCTCTTTTTTTTTTTCTTTTCTTCCTTCTCTTTTTTAGAAAGACACACAGACACACACTCAAGGAGTGTTTCTGAAACCAGCCTTTTCATTTGGAAGCTGCTAGAGAGGGAACCAGCCACATAAACAAACATGGTCTTCCCAGATCAGGCATGTGTGTGCTGTTGGTTGTGATGGCAGATGTGGAAATCTCGTGTTTTATCATTGGCAAATATGTATGTACCTATGTGGTTCTCCAGTGGAGCTTTCTACACCTATAGATAGATGCCATCTGTCCATTTCTATGTATCTTTCTATAAATATACACTCTCAGGTATCTCTTTCTGGTGTGGAGAAGTCAGTGGTTTGCTTCTCTGGACATTCCAGGAGCCCAGATGTGACCCTGTGCCCTCCTGTTGGGGCTGGACGTCCTTCAGATGCTTTCAACACAGTTTCTTTCTCAGAATTTAGAGTCTGACAGATTTTCGAGGGAAATGGGGATACTGGCCAAAGTTCGCATCTTGGAGAAGTGTCCTCTGAGAGAAGGACATGGTCTAGCCAGACCCTGCAGAGACCTGGAGAAGAACCACAGTCAGCTAGTTAGGGTCCCCATGAAAAGCAGATCACTACTCAAACTGGCTGAGTAGAGAATTTAATAAAGGCAGGTTAAGCCTCTCAAGTGAGTGCAGAGTTCTGGAGCTGCCCCTGTGGGGTGTCACTCCCAGCTCTGAGCCTGAGAGGGGAAGGAAGAAATCTTCAGCAGACAGGAGATTAGTGGGTGAGGGAGAGCCCTGAAGGAGCTGTGTGGCCTTCAGCCAAGGGATGCCACCAGGAAAGGAAATATTCTGATCCCACTCTCCTGCCTCTGAGTCCTGTTAAGGTACCGTTCATTGGCCAAAGCCCCTGGGAGCCAGCAGGCCCGGGAGCTTTCTGCTGTGGGTCACATGGGCGTTGCAGGGACAATGGCTCCAGAGAGCGGCTCTGGAGGAGCACTGGAGGGAGAATGGCTCCAGCTGCCTGCCTGTCGGCTGCTGTCTCCCAGCTGGAATTGTTTCCCAAAGCCTTGAGTTTGGGTTTAATGTAGTGAATAAGGTATCATTCCTGAAGGTAGTGGCTTAGTTATTGTGACTATATTATTATTTCTAATGACTGGTGTGCCGGGGACTGGATTAATATGTTAATCCTTAGGATAAAACCCCATGAGGCAGGCAGGGGATGCTCTAGGGAGCACGTCTGAGGCTCAAAGAGGCTAAGTAACTCCCTTGAGACCGCATTGAGTGGTAGAGCTGGAAATTGGGTCTTCCAGATAATCCCTTAGCCACTGGTGAAGGGCTTAGCCACTGGGTTTGGGTTGCCCTCATTTGGGGTTGTGGGTTCTGTTCAGTCAGAACCCAAAGCAAGCTGAGGTTCATGAAACCAAAACGGGGGGCGGGGGGGAAGGCAGGAAAGAAGCTGTTTCCTAGATGACAGGATCCAGGACGCCAGTGAAGCCAAGTCTGGTTCTTTCTCGTTCTATTCTCTGGATTTATTTATACCCCTAACATGTACAGCAGCTCTGGGTACTGGCATTCTGGGTTCCATAACCAGAAAGATAAGGGTCTTCAGGGGAAAATCCAGGGGAGGATTTTGATTGGCTGGGCTTAGATCTGCTATCCATCTATGGACCAATCGTCATGGCCCAGCAGGGATCACATGGCGCGGGGGATGGGGTCTGTACAGGAAGACAGGAGGGGAGGGGCGCTGAGCAGACAGGAGCTGCTGGGGCCCAGGCCCAGGATTGCTGCACCTGCAGAGCCACAGGTATTAAGCAGTTGCTCCCCAGCCTCTGACGATAGGTTCCCTGATGCCTCTCCCAGCCCCACACCTGTCAGGACTCTGTTACTTCTTCCTAACTGGGATTTACCCAACTTTAAAAATCATTTTCAAAAAGAGTAAATGTGCACATGTGAAAGATTCAAATGCATGTGATACAAAAGGTGTAAAAAAAGTAAACTTCCCTCCACCCCAGGCAGCTTCTTGGGTGCCGTTTAGGACCCTGCAGTGTGGTGCGGTGGCTGCGAGCACAGACTCTGGTGCCAGGCTGTCCAGGTTTGTGTTTGGTTCCCTCTCACTGTAGCTCTGGGCTTCAAGCGAAATACCAGACCTCAGTTTCTCTTTTATAAGGGGGAGACTCATGACAGTACCTACCTCCCAGGGTTCTTGTGAGGCCTGCACAGGTTAAAACAGTGCCTGGCTCGTGTGAGCATGATGAAAGGGTTAGCTGTCCCATACCAGAATAAATGCTTTTGTATGAGATATCTTCCTATTTAAATTTTTAATTTTTTAAAATAATTTAAACACAAAGTTTGAGACCGAAAAAAATGTGTAACAGAAACTGTGAGCTCACCACCTAGAATTTATACATGCTGACATTTTGTGATATTTATTTCAGATTTATTTTTAAAGAAGAAAACCACTTAATTCTCTCCCATCCCACCCTTTTATTTTTACACGGGGAATAGCATAGTGTTTATACTTCCTTTTTCTCTGCAACCCAATATATTTAGAGGTCTTCACCCCTTGGTCCTATAGCTCTGTCCACTTAAATAGCTGTCCTGCCTTCTGTTGCTAGAGGCACTGTCACCAGCTTGCCCATCCCCTCCTGGTGGGTGACAGGTCATCTCTCCTCCTGTGCTGTGAGGTTGACCACTAGCAGGAGCACAGCCACGGAAAGTGCCCATAGGAAATGCCGAATTCAAGAGCAAGTACGATTTCAATTTTGATTCTCTTATAAATAACCTCTTAAAGAGGTTCTACCAAATACTGAGGAGTTGAAGGAAGAAGAAAGAGAGGAAGGAAAGTTGAAAGGGGGGGAAGAGAAAGGAACTAGAATGGCGCAGCTTGTCGGTAAGAGTTTCAGCAGTTTCCTGCAGGCTGGTGTGGCTGAGAAGTTTGGGCTTGTTGCAACTCTGCTGACACCCATTTCAGAGATGCCCCGGAGTGCTGAGCATGGAGCCTCCCCTGGGATCTGGAGAAGTTGCAGAGGAGACTTCACTCATGGGAGGAGACACCTGTCCTGCTGATCTGTCCCTGGGCACTGTGGGCCAGGTGTGTTTAAGGCAGACAGCCAGTGGGACGCCAGCTACCAGGGCCTGTGTCATGTCCCAGAGCCAGGGGGTGTGGTGCATTTCATATCCAGCTGTGCCAGTTACACTTTGTGGCAAAAGAAACAGCCTGAATGGTTTCTTTTTGCTTTCTCCTCTTTTCTCAGCAGTTAGATCTCCAATCATTAGTGGGCCAGAGGGGCGCAGTCTCTGAGGTGGCGGGAGGAGGGGGAAGGCGGCCGGCATCCCCCCACGGTGTCTGGCAGATGCTGGCACTGATGACCCAGCTTTTGTGAGGCCTGTCAGTGCTCTTGGGAATGGAAGGGAACCCCCAGAATGTGCTCAGGGCTAGAGGGCTGTGAATGCCCCCAACCCACTGCTGCACCTCCTTATTGAAGGTGCGGCCCCCTGCCACCCAGCAGACACCTGGGGCTGTTCACCCCAGAGACCCCACGGCAGCCGTACCCCTTGTCCAGCACACTCCAGCGCCTGTCCTGCAAGCCCTGCCCCAGCTTCCCCAGGCTGCTGCGTCCTCCAGGCACATGTGGGGCTGCGTTTTGCAGAGTGAATACAGGTGGCTCAGCCACAAGCTTTCTTGACTCCTAAAAGCTGAGAGTTTTATTGCTTGCCACAGTCATACCCTTTGTCTGGGGCTCTGATCTGGTTTTGGTCTCATCACCTTCCCCGAAACCAGCAGGAACTTTGAACCCAGTCCCTCTTCTCAGGAGCAGATGCCCCCATAAGATTTTCTTGACGAATATTGTTAACTAAACAAAATTAACAAGGTTTATATTTGGAAAGAGGACAGCTTGATTTCTTAAAGGGTAGCAACCTGTCTGGTGGCCATTCCCACAGGTTGGGAAGTAGAGCCCTGGCCAGAAGCCAGGGACAGGGGCTTCAGAGAAGGGGGCGGTGCCTGTGGCTCAAGGAGTAGGGTGCCGGCCCCATATACAGGGGGTGGTGGGTTCAAGCCTGGTCCCGGCCAAAACTGCAAAAATAAGTAAATAAATAAATAAAGCGGCAAAGGAAAACAGGATTTTATCCTGAATGGGGCAGTCAAACATACATGTTCAACAGGCTATAGAGCAGTAGTTCTCAACCTGTTGGCCACAACTCCTTTGAGGGTCAAATGACCCTTTTCACAGGGGTGGCCTAAATACATCCTGCATATCAGATATTTACATTACGATTTACGACAGTAGCACAATTACAGTTATGAAGTAGCAATGAAAATAATTTCATGGTTGGGGGTCACTGCAACATGAGGAACCGTATTTAAAGGGTCGTGGCATTAGGAAGGTTGAGAACCACTGCCATAGAGGGAGTCAGGACTATTTATGAAGGAAAATTCTACACATGTAACTAGGCCTTTTCTCTGCCATCCCATCGTGGCTGGGAACTCAGTTTTAGGGTGTTTCTGGGGTGTCCTTGGCCAAGAAGAGTCCATTTAGTTAGCAGAGGGCTTAGGGTTTTATTTTTAGTTCATAGTGTATTTCCTGCAAAGGGCGTTCTGTACCCAGCATCTGCTTAAAGCCCAAGAAAGGGGAATGGATGTGAGACCCATTTTCTAGAACGGAAGGTGATCCTGGAGAGGAAGTGGCAGGGCCTGGCTGAGACTCCCCAGCTCCAGCAAACCGACCGCTGGGTTCCCTCTTCCCTGCCCTTTTCCCCACAAAGTAGAGGAATCCCGACACTTTGCACCCATGAGCCTGGAAGAGATTCCCGCCTAGACATGAGACCCATCTGACGTGACTCTGGCCTGGATCAGCCTGCTGGCAGGGGGTGGGGAAGGCCGAGCTGGGTGCTCCCCATAGGTGATTCTTACCCTGTGAGGACTTCAGAATTACCTGGGGAGATTTTAAGAAAGGCTGGTGCCTGGGTCCCACCTCTGGTGATGCTGAGTCATGAGTCTGGGTTGTGGCTCAGGCATGAAAATGCATCAAGACCCCAGGTGACTTCCTATGCAGTCCAGCTAAGACCCTCTGCCTTGCGTCTTTCCCAGATGACCACAGAGGGACCCTCTGAGGGAAGTACCTAGCTTCAGGGGCCATGAGTATCTCCCACAGAGCGTGTTACATACAGACACCCAGGCCCTCCCGGGAGATTAGGTGGGATGAGGCGGGTCCGGGGTGGAGCACAAGGATCAGCCCCTTTAATAAGCTTCCCACCGCCAGGAAGCGGCATTGCCATCAGGCCCGCAGACCCCAGTCTAAGAATCCTGGTCACAGGGCCTGGGTATGAGCAGGGCGGAATCCCAGTGGCCCTGCCTTAAGAAGTGCATGTGATGAGGTGGTAAAGGAAGCAGAGGGAGCTCCCCTGGCCCCTCCTGCACCAGGGACCTCCAAAAACTCATGGATGTTAGAGCAAGTGGCCCTGACCACATCAGAGGACAGGACCACAGGGTTTCTGTGTTTGGACTGAGTTCTCTTCCTAGCTTCCCCACCACCTGGCCCCTGAATAACCCATTTCTCCTCCCTTGTCATAAAACTATACACATCCCCAAAGAGTCAGATTTAGCGAGAGTCTGATTGTGTTCCCACAGACAGGGCAGGTCCACAGTGACACCTGGTGTGTGGACCACCCACTCTTTTCCCTCTCTTGGCTCAGATATGGTGCCTGAAATTAGGGAGACGTGAGTGGCCTTCCTGAAAACTTCTCTTCCCCATCTTCCCACTGTGCTTTGGAGCCCTTGGCCAAGGAGCAGGGCTTGGTGTAGCACCCGGCTGTCCACCCAGGCTTGGTTCCACGCTTGTGCTGTCACTGACCCTGCTGCACCCCTACTGGGGTCGCTTTGGGGGCCACATCTGAGCAGACCCTTAGGATACCCTTCTCCATCCCCTACATCGGGGGAGAGAGGTAGGTAGGGAGGAGACTTAGAGTTTAGAAGAAGTGCTGAATTACAAGCAGCCCCCGAGAAGCTTTCAGGGTCTGAGGATGAACCCTGGGAAGGGGAAGAACAGGCCAGGACTCCCTGGGCCACTGAGCAGGACCAAGGCCTCGAGGGGGCCCTGAACACTGAAAACTTACTCCTCACTCCCACTCTGGCTGTCCCCGGCTCCACTAAAATAACTCTTCTATAGATATTTTTGATCGCAAAATTTTGGTTGAGTTCATCAAAGCTGACTTTTGCTATTTTTTAGTTTTCCAACAAGACCTCACGTCCTGGAACCCTCGTAGTTGGTGCCCAGGCAGAGGGCAGTCGGCGGGGTTGCAGCGTGCTGGTCTGTGGCTTGTCTCCTTCTGGCCTGCCGCACCCCTGCAGGCAGGGACATCTCCTTAGGTCCTGCTGATTCCTTGGGGCATGACGGTGGTTATAGGTGGGGGAGAGGGAGTGAGAAACAGAGGGAGGTGGGCGGGAAGGGGGTGAAGATTTCACTTCCTTTACTGTCTGCTTATGACGTCCTCCTGCCTGGGAGCTGGGACTTGGGAGTTTGATGAAGCAGACACATTCCAAATAAAAGTTTGGGAAAGCAGTACAGCATTGCCAACTTTTAATTTTGCTAAATAAGAATGTAAAAAGCGAAGAAGAAAAAGAGAAAGAATAGAAAACTGCCGTCTTTTATTGTTTGAAGGAAAACAAAGGAAGGAACTAATTTAGCTTTATTTAAAAAGAAAAAACTCATTGTGCTGTCTTGGTTTTTCATGGTTTTTTTCCTCTCCCAAGTTTGGTCCATTGTTCATTGTGTTTTTGAACAACTAATTGTGGTAGTGCAAGAATTACGCTTCCCATCTTAGAGATGGGAGGACTGAGACTCGGCAGTGGGGTGGTGTTGGTCCGAATGACAATCTACTTCTTTCTGAAGCTGAGCCCAGACCAGCTCTCGGGCCTCTGTTCCAGTCTATGGCTTCAGCTGCTTCTGAGAACATGGAAGGAGGGTGGTAGCTGTGACCTCTGGAGGGGGGGCTCCACAGCCGCTGTCATGGTCAGTGACTGCAGAGGCCACTGTAGTGATGCTCTTGGTTGTGCGGGCAGGCCTGTCGCTGCCAGTCCAGTGGGGGCCTGTGCTGTGTTTCTCCGCATGTGGTAGAGGGTTGGGGACACACTCCCCAAGAAGCTGGGGGATCTGGAACTCCGCCCCCCTTCTCTTCCATTCCCTGCTCACTGGGAGCCCTGAGGAGTCAACCCTCTGGTGTTGGGACCATATAGATCTAGCGTGTTGTGTTTGACCGATCCAGGGTTTTAAAAGTTGTGAATTTCCAAAATATGGAAATTAAAATTTTTTTACTTAAAATTTTTGGATTTTTGGCTTTTTTGGTAAAACTCAGAAAACGTGCTCACCCAAGGCTCACATTGTCACGTGGTCACAACCCACAGGAATGAAAGGGCTGCCCCTTCACGGGATACCTGTGTCCACCTTCTGGAACCCCTCGGCCTGGTTCACCTGCAGCTTCTCATCTGGCCCTGGGGTGACCCAGCTCATGACCCCCACACAGCCATAAGCACCTAACCTTTAGGGGTCGGTGGTGCCACTTAAAAGCCAGGCCTATTCAAGGCAGAGCTTTAGAGAGGAGAATGGCTAAGGGAGGGGATCTGTGCAGGGGAGGATTTTCATGGGGAGATCTTTGCGGCTGTCCTGGAGACCCTCACTCACAACATGGCCCCATTCCACCTTTAGGTGGGGCAGGATGGGCTGAAGGCCTTGTAACAAAGGGTCCCGACCTGTGGGAGACCCTGTTGGACACTCCTGAAAGAGCCAAGCTGGTGGAAAGAGCCCCAACCCCACAGACTGGCTGGGTTCCATCAGCTCCGTGCCGTCCCTCGCTGAGGCTCAGTTTGCTTTTCCGTAAAATGGGCCTAATGAGGCCTCAGCTCCAGGGATTTCAACAAGGCATGAAATGTGAAAGGAGATTCTTATATGCCAAGCTCCCTGAATAAATGCCCCATCTGTCTTGGAACTGGGAGAGGAGAGGCTGCCAATGTGGGGGGCTCCCTGCTGGGCCCCTGGGAATCCCGGTGCTGTCCTGTCCTGCCCAGCCCCTGGCTGGAACTCCCGCCTCTCTAGGCTGCATCTCACCGTTCAGCTTAGGGTTTATTCCTCTGGGAGGGCAGCTAGACCTGATGTCCTAGCTCCTGCGTGGATGGCTCAGCAGGCAGAGTTTGAGAAAGTGGCAGGATCCAGTGGCTGGACCACGGAATGCAGGCTAGAGGCCTGGGTGAGGTGGACAGAACAGCCCATGCTTGAGATTATGCACCTTGCACCCAAGCTGAGTCCTGCTTCTGCTACTTCCCAGCCGTGTCATGCTGGACAAATGGCCCAACCTCTCTGTTCCTGGTTTTCCTTTTCTGTAACGCCAAGCTAATCAGAGTACCCATCTCACTGAGCTGTCATGAGGATCAGATTAAATAGGTGAGCACGAAGTGTTTAGCACAGAGCCTGCCATATAGTAGGTCCTTAATTAAAAGCAAACAAAACCCCCCAGCGGCAGTAGCTGCATTAGGAGAATGTGATTATATGGTTTATGGGGAAAGAGACCTTGCCTGTAGAACCCCCCGTGGGGCAACTGCTGCGGCATGCCACCTCTGCCACACACTTAAGGGACACACTAACTGACCTGTTGCTTTTCTTTCTCAAGTTCAGTGAGGTCACTCCATTCCTTACTGACCTGGCTTGCAGTATGAACTTGGACAAACCCCTGTCCTGTCTGGGCCCTAATCCCACATTTGTATATTGGGACTACCTGTGAGTTCCGAAGATGGGCTGCAGGCTGACAGCTCTGAGCCCTGAAAGGATGGGGCTGTGGTGAGGATGGGCAGCTTGAAAGCCCTGCCCAACAGCCTCCTCTTTGGGACAGGGAAGTCTATGGAACAGTTCCTGGCAGCCCTGCATCTGGGATCACCCTTTCCCAATGCTTGAGCCCCAGATTGCTGATGGGTGTAAAGAGCCATATCCATCAACTATGGAGTGCCAACTATTTGGCCCACCCACTTGCCTATATCCTTAGAACAGCCTTGTAAGAAAATCTTTGAGAAAACTGAGTTATAGGTGGTTCCCATAGCGTGGTGTGTAGGGTGCCGGCCACATACACTCAGGCTGGCTGGTTCGAGTCTGGCCCAGGCCTGCTAAACAACAATGACAACTGCAACAAAAAAATAGCCGAGCATTGTAGCGGGCACCTGTAGTCCCAGCTACTCGGAAGGCTGAGGCAAGAGAATCACTTAAGCCCAAGAGTTTGAGGGTGCTGTGAGCTGTGACACCACGGCACTGTACGGAAGGAGACATAGTATGACTGTCTCAAAAAAACAAAAAGAAAACAGTTATAGTTCAGTCCAGCAACTTAACCAGATTCATAGTTAATGTGAGGTAGGGTTAAACCCAAGCTAGACACTTGCCCATGGGGACGAGTTATTAGCCACTTGACCCAACTTCCCAGGAACCTGCGGGCAGTCACAAAGATTGACAAAGACCAGTCCTTCCCCCTCACCTACCATCACCCCAGCCTAGTCCAGGGTTAGGTGGGTGAAGGGAGCTGGTGATCTCGGGGTGCTTTGTGGTCCCCTTCATTCATAGAGGTGATCACCTTTGTAATTGAAGCCAGTTCTCTTAATCGCTGTGTTTATGTGCTGTAAAGTCGTGTTGGCGTCTGAGTTAGTGAATAGTAGAATGCTGTTCCCAGGGGAAATACAGGGTTAGGTTCCTATGAGCCTCTGCTCTAACATATTCATCAACCAGTTGGTACATAACTGCGCTTGTGCGTGTTTCTATTTAAAGACACCCGATTTATTATATATTCTTGATTCATTAACCTCGAACTCAGCCAACAACACTATAACTCAGACTGAACCAAGCTCATCTAAGGCATTGTTTCCTTGCGCACACCGCAGCCGCCTGCGCTGAGCAGCAGAGAACGCTTCAGCACTGTGCCTGGGGAACTTTTTAAACAGCCAAATCAACCGACACGACATACAAAAATTCAAAAAGCATGGTGCTAAGCAGACTGTGAAAAGGACACTTGTTTGTAGGATGAGACCTGAAACAAGAAAGCAGAGCATCTCCTTGTTCAGCCTCAGCTGGCGAGGAGCGGTCAGGTGGCTGAGATTCTCCCCTGCTCTGTGCACGCCCACAAGTGATAGGAGAGCACTGGGAGTGCTGATGTTGGGGTGACAGGTTAATTTTAGTGAGTAGGTGGATTTGCAAAGACAGAACCCATGGATTATGAAGACCCACCATATATGCTTGTTCATGCCTCTGATAATTTGGTTTCCACCAAGGCACGGTCTTGTTTTAGAAAGAGTAACTGGTAATCCCTGCAGAGACAGGTGTTTGTTGACTATCTGTGGAGAAACTGAAGGACAGCACGTTTCTGGCCTCCCCTGCCTGGGGGCCCCCAGCCGGCCCTGGCATGTGCTGGCACAGACAGACAACTGAGGGTCAGTCTCACGGGATCCCAGTGTTCAGACACGTTGGCATGTTGATTCCACCACCAGGGAGGGGTAGCAGCATTTAGACAAACTAAAAACCAGGAAGCTACTGGGATATTCTGGGTAGTATCACTGGTCTTGGCCTGTGAGCTCTCAGCACAGTCCAGACACAGGGCCCCAGGCTGACTTTGAGTGGCTCAAAATTCCCTGACCAGATCCCCTCCAGATGGAGGGGGGCCCCTGGCCATCTTAGCCGAGGTTACCTGATTCCACTTCCTCTGACTCTGTCCTCAAAAAGCAGCATCTGATTGTGATTTGGCCCAGAAATTCTTGGCCAGAATATTCTAGTGTGGTACATGTGACCTTTCCTCCCTCCCTCCCACCCTCCCTCCTTCCTTTCTTCCTTTGCTGGGGAGAAGGAACTTGGCTTTGGAGTGTCTTGCAATGAAATTAGTTAGTGCGAGTCGGTCTGTGGAGTGTAACATCCACCCCACACATACACGCCCTCCCCCCAGTGGTAAGAAGCTGCCAGAATGGAGCTTCTGGGGAAGACGTGGGCAGAACAGAGAGAGACTCAGACTTGGCACTCACCACTCAGGCCCAGCCGGCCTCTCGCTGGACCGCACCCAAGCCCTGCTCCTCTCCCTACCCTCTATCCCTCAGTGCATTCAAATACTTAGTGACAGACGTCATCTCTACCTATCTTCACTGAGCTGTCAGTCTTGTGGCCAGGGCGGGGGCCAGGGGCCAGCTGTCTCAGAAAACTGACATTGTTGTCAATATTAACTGTGGTAACTTCTGGGGAGACTTGAGGAAAGAACAGAGGGGATGTGATAAAGATGGAGGCTGCAGAGGGCCCTTCCAGGAAGCTGCATTTAGGTGGAGACCTCAAAGATGAGGCCAGGAGCAAAGCTGGAGGGAACAGCAGGTGGGAAGGCCAGGAGGTGGGAGAGAGGTGGCCCCTGGGTGTGGGACTGCTGGGGGCTAGGACGGCTGGGGCGGCGGTGGGGAGTTTGCTCATTACCTTGAGACTCATCAAGAAGTTAGATGGTCAGCAGTGGGAACACAGGGTGTGACACTCTGGCCACCACCTGGCGAAAGGGACTAGAAACAGTAGGCTGGAGAAGGGGCCTTTCATCACAGGATGGGATGGTGACTTGTTTATGACAGTCTCACCCGAACAAGTGCGTGATCTGTACCACCAGCCCTGCCATTAAACATCTTCTGAAGCCAGGAAGGAAGAGAAAGAGAAGTTGGAAAGAAAAAGAGGGCAGCGAGAAAGACCGAGAGAGAAAGAGGCCTCCGTTCCTTCTCTGGTAATTGCTGAATTGGCGCTTGTGAAGCAGGCACGGAATGGCTAACTTGTGTCCCTCTGTCAGGAGAGGGGAAAGAAGGGAGGCATGATATTGACTTAAACGTGGGGGATTTAAAAGGCCCCTATGTTCCCACTTTGTGCTTTGCTTCTAACAGACAGCCTGGGACCTTTGAAGTCGGTCTGGCCCAGTGGGGTGCGGGCTTCTGCGGAGACAAGATGCTAACAGGGGCGGGGGAAGGGGGCCAGGGGGCGGCCGAAACTCTATTAGGCATGCTCTAGCAAAAAGAAAGGCAAATCCAATGATAATATACATCTGTTTCAGGGAATTTATAAGCTTTGAACATTTTTTATGGGCAGATAAGTGGGTCCTTTTCTTACCATAACTTAGAACTTCAAAGCTGAGTGTGTGGATAATGCAAATTGCTGAAATATGAGATTTTCCCTACAAAGAGGCTTCCAAAAAAAAAAAAAAACGAGGAAGGGAAAGGGGGGGAGAGAAAACGAAGGCTAATTGATGCCACAGTCTTTTATGTACACGGCAAAAACGGGACAGAAATTGATTTTTATGAAATAAGAAATTGATGGGACAGACACGGGGAGGAGGCCGTGCTGTGCGCGGCAGGTGTGGGGGCTTGGGCTGGGGCTGGGCAGGGCGACCCCGGCTGTGGGTCAGGCCCTGGGGACGCGGTGCCTTCCCTCTCAGAGCCTTAATGGAGGAGACAAGACCAATGCCATCACCTGCAGTGGGCACCCAAGGCCACTTCAGAGCCAGCGAAGGCAGTGTCATCCCAGGGCCTGGAGTGCCCAGGGTGCTCAGAGGTCGGGGAGCCTCTCGGTTTGGGAGAAATCCAGAAAGTCCTCCTGGAGGAGGGCCACACCCAGCCCTGTGTGCTTTTCTTGTGTCCTACTGCCATCCTCAGCATCTAGCCCGTGAGCTCCGTGGGGGCAGGGACACAGTACACACTCCATATATGCTTGTTGAATGAATGAATGAGTGAATGAATGAATGAATGGATGAAAGCGAATAGTGAGAAAACAGAGCTGGTTGCCAGGACCTATCAACCGGCTCTGCCTTTTCACTGCCTCCCAGGTCTGTGGTAGCAGATGCATAGAAGGTGGGATGACGGGACTGTGTTCTGGTCTTTGCAGCCGACCCCATCATCTTTTCTGCCTGTGGGTGACTAGTCTGAACCCACCTTGGCAATGTCATCGCGCTTGCCAGTGATTGGTCTGACGCTCACCTGGCCACACCTGAAGGGACATGCGTGAGGGCTTCTCAGGTGTGGCCATGGCGGCAGCCAGGGTGCTACCGGCCTGAGGACCACAAAGCACAGGTACGGGAGAGCCAGGGCCGGACGGCGGCATGGAGCCACCACTCACGCACCACCCGGCGGCCACCCGGTCCTGCACTTTACTTGTTTTGGCTTTTCTCAGCACAAGATCCTGCAGTGAGTTTGGGGTGCACAGGGTTGATTTGGAGGTGATCCTGGGACATGCTGGGAGGGGAATGGGGAAGTCAGGCAGGGAAGGAAGGATACAGTGTGGCTAC
>NW_003852453.1:3569346-3585997 GCF_000181295.1 Otolemur garnettii
CCCTAGAGATGGTGAGGTGGCTGGAAGAAGCCTGTGTCCCTGAAAAGTGGGAGAGCACGGGCCTCTATTCTAGGCGTGGTCACCCACATTTAGACTGGTATGTGAGGAGAAAAAAAAATGAACTTCTCACTTGTTTTAACCTCTTTCACTTGCAGCCAAAGCAAATTCTAAGTGAAATCACTTTCCTGACATCAAACCTTGTTGGCTTTCCCCCACCATCTCTGGGCTGCATTGAGTAATCAGAGCTCCCTAATTCTCCTTTAATAATGGTTACAGTGAAACTGGTACATGGGACCTCTCTGTGCTATCTTCGTGATTTTCTGAGAATCTATAATTATTTCAAAATAAAAAAGTTTTTTAAATGGTGGTGTTGCTCAGATCTCCATCTCTGGCCCCTTGCTTTCTTCATGGACTCAACCTCCAGTCCTATGTGCCTGTGGCCTCCATGGCCGTCTCTAGGCTACCTGCGAGGACTTGAACTACCTGCCTCAAAATACAGTCCTCATCTTATTCCAAAACATGCTCCTGGCTCAGCAAATGGGAAGATAATCTGCCGAGTAGCCCTCCCCAGGAGCTTGGGTGTCACCCTTCCCTCCTCCGGCTCCCGCATCACACGTCCAGCTACTGAGACCCTTTTTCTTTTGCATGGGAAAGAGAGCTCCACTCTGTCCAGCCCTTCCAACCCAGCTGCTACTCCTGAGCACAGTGGCCTGTCCTTTCTCTCCTCACCTGGGCATGCTCCCTTTCTGGTACCCAATCTGCAGATGCTTTTAGAATCTCAGTCTGACCCTGCCACTTCCTGCTGCAAACACACTCATGGCCCCCAGGACAAGGGCCGGCCCCCAGCCCGGCAGACGGGACCTCGGAGCTGCACCCTGCTTGTTTCATGCCACCCCTCTCCTTGTGTCAAGCTCCCCTCACTGCTTTGCTGCCCTGAACTTCCTGACAGTCCTCGGGAAACAGAGGACTCTCCCTTCCCTTCCACCCCAGAATATGCTGCTCCCTGCAATGCTTGTTCTTGCCTCTCACCCAGGTACCCCCCTATCTTCAAGTGCCCAGAGCACAGCCTGAGACAAAGACTGGGAGAAGATCGATTTGGTCGAGAGATGCCAGGAGAGGAGTGAGGGAGCAGGAGGGTGGATGGCAGGTGCTAAGGCAATGTGAAATGTGTCGCCGAGATTCTCATGGGAGGCAGTGGCCCTCTGGATGAAAACAGAGCACTCCTGGGTGTTCTCCTGTAGGACAAAAAGCTGGAGCATTTGTCCACTGGTCCTAGCCTGTGTGCCTCTGGCGTGTAGATGCCCCTCCACTTTCTGCAGGATAGAAAAGACCCCAGAATTGGCAGGAAGACCAGATGCGATCTGCTGGGATGAGGTGCATTTGTGCTTGCCGGCTGAAATCGCAGGTGGCTGTGGGCCCCATCTCTCCCCCTCCTCACTCCCCCTTCAAGACCTGGGTCCTCCAGGAAGCCTCCAGCTGGAGCAGCTGCCACTCCTGGGCTTCCCATCCCACAAACGCTCACATGTCGTCCCCGCCTTGGCTGTATTAAGGCAGAAATGAGACGTGGTAACAGGGCTTGAAATAAGGCTGAGGAAACAAAGTTGGACCCGAGGGGAGTGGGCTACAGAGACAATGGGCTTTTACAGAAAGCCGCCGTAGGGCTACAGAGACAATTGGCATTTACAGAAAGCGGCTGTCAGGCTTTTCCAGTCCACACGGGCTTGCCAACCCGTGGAGGTGGGGCAGGAAGCAGCCACTTCCTAGCTCAAATCTCACCAGAGGCAAACAGCCCTTTAGGCAAAGCTCAGCCATTTCATCCTCGCAGTAACTTTGGGAGGCAGGTTAAGTATCACATTCGTTTTACCAGTCAGGGAGGCAAGAGAAGGCTGCGGAGCTGTGTGACTGGTTTAAGGCATTTGACCCAGTCGTCAAAGGCACATGCCCTGTGGCACTTGGCACCCTCTCTCTCATTCTCTCCACCCCACTTCTGAGCATCTCCTGACCACCAGAAGGAGGGGCTCCCGTGGACATCATATCCGCTCCTTCCGATTGGCCAAAGCAAGTCACATGGCCAAGCCCAAGAGCCGTGGGGTGGGGAGCACCTTCCATGCTAAGGGAAAGGGGGGCTGAGAATCCACTGAACAGCATTGCTGTCTGTCACAGGTGCACACTCCGGGCACGGCCCTGTCTCGGGGAGACACTTGGAGGCTTAACTTGGTTGCTGATTTGTTCTACAGCCTCCTTTTTTTCTTTCGAGACCAAGTTTCACTCCGTCACCCTGAGTAGAGTGCCCAGGAGTCCACACAGCTCACTACAACCTCAAACTCCTGGATTCAAGTGATCCTCTTGCCTCAGCCTCCCAAGTAGCTGGGACTACAGGTGCCCACCATAATGCCCAGCTGGTTTTTCTATTTTTAGTAGAGATGGGGGTTTTTCTCCTATTCCGGCTGGTCTCAAATTCGTGAGCTCAAGCGATCCACCTGCAACGGCCTCTCAGATTGCTGGGATCACGGGCGTGAGCCACTGCGCCCAGCCTTGTTCTGTAGTTTGAGGAAAGTGTTTCCACTTTATGAGTCTTAGTTTGTCCATCTCTGCAATGAGGTCAAAAATCCCATAAGTCACCAGTTGGTGTGAGCAGGGAGGGTGACCCCCAAGGCTCCTGACAGTGAGAATGAGGGCTGCCCACTGTCCAAAATGATACATACAGAAGGCAATGACCAGCTTCCTCCACACATCACCCCACGGAACTGGGGTCTGGCTCAACCAGGTACCATGATGACAGCTGCCCAGCCTCACTTCCATCACATTCCCCAAACCCCAAGCCTGCTCATAAACCCTGGGGACTACTCTGGAGGCCCCCAGGGACTTCCCTTCTCATAGCTGAGGGTGGGATGGGCGGGGTCCAGATGCAGGGAAGACGGGCTTGTTTCCCCACAAACAGCCAGCCGAGAATCACGTGCCGCACCCCCACCAGAGAGTGGCTCCAGACGCAGGGATTGTGAACACAGAGAGTACAATTTCCTATAAAGCAGAAGAGGCGATTAAGTTAATGAAGGAACATTTTGCTGATTTGAAAACTATAATTAATAGGCATTAATTGTATATTTAGAAGTTAGCGTGGCGTGGGCTTGGGAGCTGTCCTCAAACACGCTGGCATTGTGAGCTGTATGCAATAGACCAGGCCCAGATGTTCCCCCAAAGCCCCTACCAAGAGCTTTGCAAGGGGCTGCGGCAAGGATGAAAGGTGCCACTTGCTGTTCTGCTCCCCCTTTCACGACGTCCTCTCTGAGATGCTGCTTATCATCTGCACTTTCATCTTCAGTTAAATAGCGTATGGCCCTGGCTGATTAAAGCCCCCTTCTGCTTTCAATCAGGGACTTGGGATCAGATTTCTAATGGTGGCAGTGGTGGCCTCACTGGTCCCCTGGTAAGCTTTTTGGCCACATCCACATGTGGAGAAAGGGTGGTGTGGGTGAGGGGCTTGGAGCTGGCCCTTTCGGAGTCCTAGGGGGCAGGATAGCTGCTGTGGCTCTCTTGGAATGACCCAACCCAGGCCCAGTCCCAGGGCTGTGGTGAGATCAGGCTGGTCTAACTCAAGTTGTCTTCAGGGAACCAAGCTGGCTCTAGGCTTGACCCCATTAACTTTGGCTGTGCCTGGGAGGTTGGGCTCTCAGATTCCCTCCTTACTGAAAGCTTCAGCATTCAAGGGGAATTCCGCAGGGCTCATCCACCCAGGGAGGAAGAAGATGCTGATTAACGGACTCAGGTGATGGAGTTTCAGTCCTGGCTCTATTTGCCAGTCGGCTGTGGGGCTGCACTGACCTGAGGCTTTCTCCTCATTATCATCAGATGACCTCTGCTAGTCTCTTCTGCCCATTGTACAGATGGGAAAACTGAGGATTCAGAGCTGACTAAACATAGCCTGTGAATCAGAGAGGATGGTGATGCACAGAAAGAGGGGCTAGAGGAGTTTGAGGAGGGTCTGGTCTTCTCCCCCTACCTTGGTGCTATGAGCTCCTTAAGAATTGGGGCCAGGTCTTTCCTGTTCTTTATGGTAACCCAGTGCTGAGCGCCATGCCTGGTCAATCCGCAGTAGGCATCTGCAGAGGGGATGAGGAGTGGACAGCAGCTGGTGGGGGCCAGCAGGTAGACCACAGAGATTTCTATGACTACCACCTGTCCATATGTGCCCCATGTGGCCTGAGCTCTCTCAGCTACATGGGACCATGAGGCTAGTTCTAGTCTATGGGGTGTAAGTAGAAGTGCCTGAGGGCCAGTTTGTGTCCCTTAGTTCTTTCTGTCCCTAAAGCCTTATGTTAAGACAGCAGAGCTGCGGGTGAGAAGCAGCCTGGCTTGTAGAGTCGCTGCATGGTAGAAAAGCAGCCTGGGGAGCTGCCCGGCTTGCTCTGGACTTCGTGAGAGTTCAACAGTGATGTGTCAAGCCACTGAGCCTTCTGGTCCCTGCCTACATTCACACTGATGTCAGTGCCCCAGGCCCCAGCCCATCCTAACACGAGGTGGAGCTTCTGAGCCTGGAGTCAGGGGTCCGGCTAATATATGATCCTAGTTTGTCAGGCTCAAGGTCATGTGGCCAAACCCTGCCCAGCAGTCACATCCCCTGGGCCATCCTCTTGTGTCTGTGTGCCTGGCCTGGCAGCCTGTCACGTGGGGTCTCCTCAGTGGAGGGGGTTCCCCAGGAAGAGGCTTGGAGGGACTTAGAGATGGTGGCCATCCCTCACTTTTCTACCATGCTTGGTGCAGACATGTGGGAGGGGTACAGAGGGTCACTGACCCAGCCTCTGTCACTGAGGAGGGTCCCTGAGACACATGTGGAAATTGTGCTGTGAGCCCCCAGCATCTGTTCTCAGTAATAAACCATTTGCCTTCCTCCCTGAGCATATTTAATTCATTTAAATGTCTAAATCAGTGGCACTCAGGCTTCACACAGCATCCGAGTCACCTGAAGGGCTTGTTAAAACACAGATCACAGGCCCCACCGCCAGCTTCTGATTCAGCAGGTCTGAGGAAGGCCTGAGAATTTGCATTTCCAAACATTCAGCATTAGTGATGCTGATGCTGCTGGGCTGGGGACCACGCTTTGAGAACCATTGGTCCGAGGTTTCTATGTGCCTCCTTCTTGGAAAGCCAGCTCCCCCTCCAGGGGCATGTCGCCCTGGCCTTGCGTCCCATCCTGCACACCCTGGCTTCCACTACAGCTCCATGTGCCAGCCCTCCCTCCCACTGCTCCCAGGGGCTCTAGACTGTCATGCCAGAGCTCCCTGTGACAGGTCTTCTTCTTGACCTCCAGGGCTGGCTGGATATAGCTGCTCTCTTTGTCCCAGGACACGTAGTCCCTCAGAGATTTGAAGGCAACTATATAATTAGGACTGTTTGGTTGCAAGTGACAGAATCCAAACTCAACCTGGCCCAAACCTAACAGAGGATTTTTTGTCTCTTGGAAGATCCAATAGATAGAGGCATGGCTGGATCCAGGAGCAAAATCCTGGTGCTCAGTCTCCCTGTCTCCTGGCTGAAAGGTGGACATGAGTCAAGTTAAGAGGTAATAGTGGGAGTGTCAGAGTCCCTGTCCCTGCTGACTCAGTTCCTGAACCCATAAAATGGGCTGTCAAGTTCAAGGAAAATGATGCACATTGCAGGATTCACAGGGTTACAAGAACTTTTGATCCATTCCTTCAGACTATCTGATGGGTGAAAAGACACCCAGACAGAAACACCCATCCCAGAAACTCTGCCTGTGGTGTCCCACTTGAGCAGGCCTCAGTTTCCCCATCTGTGTGATGTTTTTGTAACAGAAACTCTCCCAGGGTTGGCATGTGATGAACCAGGAAAGGGCTGAAATTGTGCCTAGAAGTGTGGGCAAATGTAGAAAGTTATATCTGTCAAGTCCTTGGGGACAGGTGGGGGTGCTGCAGAGAATCAGGTGCCAGAAGATATAGGTAAAAGTGATACAAGATGCTTAGGGAATGGCTGTCTTCTGTCACAAATGAGAGTACAAAATTCAACAGGGTAAGCAAAAAAGGGCAGTTTGCTGGCACATGTTCGGGGTGGCTTGATCTAGGAGCAACAGTTGTCTACCAATGGAGGGCCAGGGACCCTTTGATATCTGAGGTCCCTGACTCCTTCTCTCCTTGGGATGCAATTAAGACCAGCAGGACTCAGTGTCTGTGGCTTTCTCACTCCGATTTGGGTTCTATTTCCTTAGGCCCTCTGGGCCAGGCTCCCTGGCAGCTCTAAGCTGGGGCCCTGCACCAAGACCAGCAGGGAGGGGCGCCCTCGCTCTTAGCACTCAGTCTGAGAACTCTTGGGTTCTGACTGGGTCATACATCCACATTCAAGTGGATCACTGTGACCGGGAGAATGGCCAGGTCTGAGTCACACATGGCCCCACAGCTAGGGACAGAGTCAACACCTCCCAAAGGGTGGTTACCCTAAAGCAAAATTGGGCCGCTCACCCAGGAGGAGGGGAAATGCGTGCAGGCGGCCCACCCAACTGATGTCAACTTCAGGCGCCAAATTATCAGCCTGCCTGGGGGCCCCTCCCCTGCCCCACCTATGGTCTCTATCTTATCTCTGCACCCCACCCCCCACCCCAACCCTAAAAGCCACCCAGCCCAAGACACTGGATTCTCCTTCCTCCCGGCGAAACGAAGGGGCAGTAACCACATTCTCTCATTAGTTTCTCTGACATCTTTTGTCACCTATCAGGGGAACAAGCAATTCCTTTGATCACAGCAAAAGGAGAAAGAGTATTTAAAACACAGCCTGTGAAGATTTGCTAAGCAGAAGGCGGCCAAGGCAGTTGGTGGCAGTTTTCAAAGCAGAGACGTGATTTCCAGGAGCCAGACCTGCTTGTCTGAGTATTGTTAGGAAGGACGTACTCCACGCTCACCTGCAGCTGGGGCTTCTAAATGGGCCAAGGGACCCCAAAGTGGGGAAGGGGTTCCCCAGGAGTCTTGGGGGAGGGGTGCTGGGAGGAAGGTAGCAGTGCAGGCTCTGATTTGTTGCCCCAGGATGGCCAGGGGCAGGAGGACAGGGCTGGGAGCCAGAACTGGCGTGTCCAGGTGTGGGGGTCTGCTGAGCCCCAGGGTCAGGGCCCAGACTAGAGTTCAGAATGTCCCTGCCTTCTTCCCCAGACCTCTTTCCTACTTTCTGTCACGCCCACCAGCACCTGGCCATGACTCACAGAGATTCCCTTTTCCTAACTTTAATGCATTCCACTTATGTCACCACCAAAAATAAAAAAGAACAGTATCAGTCCACAGTAAGAAAAATAGTCAAAAAACCACACAGTGAAAAGTCAATCCTAGCGAGATCCCATTCCCTGCCCAGAGAGGCAGGAGGAGACCAGCTCTTCTTAGAGATTGGCAGGGACAGAGGAGGGGCTGGTGAGGGGAGGGAAAAGGGACTGATGCCACATCCTGGGGTTCAGTGGCTTCAGGAAAGCCCCCTGGGTGGGCCACACCCCCACTCTGGGACAGTGTGGACCAGATGAGCCAGAGGCCCCTTCAGTGCTGGTCGTCCCATGTGCGCCTGGCCGGCCAGGTGTGCCCGCTGAGTGAGTGAGTTCAGCACAGCCCTTCCTGAGAGCAGCTCAGAGTGGGGAGGGTGGCAGGGGTTTCCCGAAGCCTGTTTGCCTCCCCCTCAGAGCTGAAGCCCCTCCTGGCCCCAGGCCTCTGTGGCCACTCTTCCTGAGGTGCCTCCAGGGGCCCAAGGACAGAGGCAGGGGGAAGATGAGAGGGGAGGAGTCAGAGGGCTCAGCTTTGGCCCCGTCCCCCTGCTCTGCACACCCCTCTGCCCCAGCAATCTCCCTCATTCTGTTTCTCTGCTTAGGCTTGGGGGGTCCTGGGCCAGCCCCTCAGAAGGAGATTTTGGAGGGAGGGCAGTGTGTAGGCGTGTCCCTCTAACAGATGCCGTGGCACCACCCAGTAATTACTTGTTGGGTGCCTTCTCTCTGCTGCACACCAGGCTGCATGGGGTGCAAGTCCTTGTGCACAACGGAAATGCTTGTTCAAAAAGGATTCTGAATTTCTGGACAGCAAGAGCAGAGGATGAAACCAAGCGTGCAGCCCTGTGGGATTGCAGAGGTGGTGAGCTGTGCCCCAAAGGGACCCCGGGGCAATTTCTCATGAGAAATTGATAAAAGATTAAAGAGATAAATGGAGGAAGGTGAGAAAGACTCCCGGGTGACTTAAGATTAAGAAGCACAGGGTGGTGCCTGTGGCTCAAATGAGTAGGGCACTGACCCTATATGCCGGAGGTGGTGGGTTCAAGTCCAGCCCCGGCCAAAAAATGCAAAAAAATTAAAAAAAGATTGAGAAGCACTGAGGCCTCCTGAGGGACGGACTGGGGATTGAGGAGATGACTGCAGGCAGTGGGTCAGCAGCAAATGCCTGATGCAGGCACGGGCCAGTGGCGCTGAGGACGAAGAGGGCAGACCCAGGCAGGAAGTCCTCTGGGGCCAGATGTGGCCAGGTGTGCAAGCTGAGGGCAAGAGTTGTATTTTATGCCCCCACTCCGAGCTTTGAGCTGGGGAGAGAGACGGTTCTTTTGTAGCTTCAAAAGTTTCTCTGGCAGGTGCTGAGTACAAACGAGAAGAGGCAGGCCTGGGGCCAGCAGCCCAGTGAGGAAGATGATATCACTGTCCAGGGGAGAGGAGATAGGGGCTTGGGCCATCATAGAATTGGGGCAGCACAGAGCAGGGGCGAGTCTGGGGCATGCGGGAAGGTAGAACCAAAAGGATTTGCAGGTGGCTTGAAGCCTGGGGTCGGTACTCTCAACTTCCAGATGTGAATGCAGGTGCCACGGCCTAGATGAGGAGGAAACAGACTCATCTCACCACCTAACAGGGAGAGGAAGGAGAAAGCACTTTCAGGGTGGCCAGTCAGAGTCCCCGTGGGAATGGATGAGAACTTGCCACAGCAGAGGAGGTAGGACGTCAGATGCACACTATCTAGTAGACTCCTTCATTTAAACTGTGGGTTGAATCGTTTCCCTGAAAATACAGGTTCAAGTCCTAACCCCTGCTCTGTGAATATGACCAGAGAGAAATTTAGACACAGACACAGACAGCAGGGCCAAGGCCCTGTGCTGACAGAGGTGCAGGCTGGAGGGATGCCCCTACAAACCGAGGGATTCCAGGGGTTGCTGGAGGCTACCAGCAGCTAGGCGAGAGCCAAAGGAAGAGATTCTTCCCTAAAACTCCGAGGGAGTGCGGCACTACCAACACATGGACTTCAGACTCTAGTCTCTAGAACTTGTTTTAAGCCTCCTAGTTTACGGTAATTTGTTACAGCAGCCATGGAAAACTAATACTATCTACAGACAGCAAAACCCAAGTCAGGGAGGGCTGGCTTCCCAAAGGAGGGTAACCAGGTGCTACTGCCAGAAAGAGCTGGGTAGGCAAAACCCAAACATACCACATATGTAACTTCTACCCACTGCCCCTCACCTGGCCTCTCTGGCCCCTCACTAAGATGCTCTGGAGCACTTTAGCACGTCCGCAGACACCTGCTGCCTGCCCATCCTGCAGGAGTTAAGGAGGTTGTGCAGACACCAGAGAAAAGCTGCTCTAGGAAGCAGCTACTCTGAAGGAAGCCAACCACACAAGGGCTGTGCAGGTAGGTAAAGGGGGAGGAGTGGAGGGAGATGATCCCAAGGAGAAGGGCCCAGGGTCCTAGTGGACCCCATGCTGAACAGGGCAATGTTACTAATATATAAAGGAGGTCCTGCTATTAGATGACTGCACAATTCTATCCTGGTGACTAGATGAGAAGGCAAGCACACCATTTTGAAAACAGAAATTAAAAAAAAAATAATAAGGTTTATGCCTTTCTTTTTTTTTTTTTTCTTTTTTTTTTATTGAATGGTAACTATGTACATTAATGCACTTCTAGGGTACAGTGTGGGGTTTTCACATGCAATCTGAAATACTTCCATCAACTGGGCAACACAGCCTTCATGTCATTTTCTCAGTTATTGCTCTAATGCCTTTCTTTTAGAATGTTTTTTTTTGTTCCTGGACGTTTGTAACAATTAAATGAACCCAAAGGGGGAAAGAAGTAGATAAGAGTTCAAGTTCAAGCTCTTCTACTCTTGCCTCCCGTGACCTTGAGGTTCCCTTCCCCTCAGCAAAATTACCAGACTGGGCCACAACAGTGGTTCCTGAATGATGCTCCAGGGAACCCCAGGGGTGCCCTAGATGGACCAAAGGCAGAGCTCCCTGGCCTCCCAGTCAGCAAAGCTTGGCTTTCGTCTCTCTTCTGTGTGGAGTTTCTGTATCAAATTTCATTTGGAGAAAAGGCTCTGTGGCTTAAAAAAAAAAGTCTGAAATTTCTACTGAGTTAGCTCTGTAGTCCTTCCAACCCAAATACCCCAAGATTCTCCATCAGAATGACAAATGCTATTGCAATACACTTTGCCCTGGTCAGAAGTTACAAAGCATCCTCTCTGCTGACCGGCCACTTGTGTGTCTGCAGGACACCTCCTCTGCGGCATGATGCTGCTGAACATAATCTTCATGCTGGGGACCTGGATGGCCCTGGGGAGAGGAGAAAGCAAGTAGCAGGTGGGAGAGAGAGCTCTTTTCCGAGAGCCCAGGAGCTTGGTGTCCCAAGATCAGAGGAAAAGCTCTGAGGGAGCTGACGGGTGGGCAGGCAGGATGCACAGGCTCTGACGTCAGATCCCAGCTCCACCTCCTATAAGTCACGTGACCTCTTGTCCTTAGTTTCCTCATCTGTAAAATGAGGATGGTAACACTATCTCCCTCCTAGGGCTGTGGAAGGGGTACGTGGCCTAGGTTTGTAAGGCGCTGAACCCAGGCCCTGGTATGAGTGCTCTGACCATCAGCAGTGGTAGCCTCAGTTGTTATGTGGACGTGGAGGGTCCTTGGAACCTCAGAAAGAATCTGGGGAAGGCAGGGGTGTTGGGGGGGACAGCACTGTTCACTAGCCAGCCCAGGCAGCTCCTGTCAGGGATGCCTTCCAAAAAGTCCCCAGACATCATAGCTGTCCATGGACAGTGTATCAGTCAGCTATTTCTACATAACAAACATCCCCAAAGTTCAGCAGCTTAAAACAATAATAGTTTTATGACTTGAGTCCACAGATCACCCGGTGGAGAGCTGGCTGATCTTGCTTGAGTTAGCCCACACGTGTGGGAGTCAGCTGGCTACTCAGAGGTAGAGTCAGGGGTGGAGCATGGCAGCCAATCCCTCCGGTATTAGGGAAGGGCCTCTACCCAAATTGAAGGCTCAGCAAGCCCCCTCCCCAAACATCAGGCCACAGCTGGAGGCATCTCTGGACTTGTCTTGCCCCTGGAAGATCCCAAGCTTGTTATTTTTTTTTCCAAGCTTGTTATTTTTAAGCACCCTGTTTTATTAGGAGTCACTTCCCGGGTTCCACTTGCAGGAGGTGGAGGACGGCAGCTCCCTTCCGCCTCTGCGGCGTCTGGACCGGATGGAAGAGGACCAAGCAGCAGAAAGCAAGGTGAGGTTTTGAACCCCAAGTAGAGGGTCATCCGGGAGCTCTCCCAACAGACACTTAAAGAGGGGAGCGATTATAACAGAGTGCGAAGCATCATCACTTTCCCATCAAAGCTCCTTCTTTCCAGTCCTTTCCAAGGGCTTTCTCAAGCGGTGTCTGTTCCGTCTGGACAAACGCTCAGATTCCCCCGCAGCCCTGAGAAGCGCTCGGAGCCGCCGGGGCGGCAGCGCCATCTGCTGGTCATCTTTAAAATTGCGAGATGCGCAGCTCTGGTCTCAACTCTCCAGAAGTGCCCCGCCGGAAAGCGGAAGAGGTTGCACCACTAAACATTGCTTAAAACGCGGGCAGCCAAGGTTACAAAAGGCTAAAGGAAATGGGCAGCTCTCACACTTAGCTGGTGCAGGAGTGAGTTAGTACAGCCCTTCTGGAGAGAGAGAAATTAAGTAATATCAAAATCATTAAAAAGAAAAAAATCATTTAAGATGTTTATGATTTGCAAATACAGACTTTGTCGTTTAAAAATAAATGAAACTTTTTTTTAAAGAGTAAAAGAGTGTTTTTGATTCAGAAACATCACTGTCAGAGATTTCTGTAAGATCTCACAAATAGCAAGAAGACATATGTGTCAAAGTGTTGCTCCAAGGTCACCCCAAGTAAGGAAAATTTGGAGCACTGTGGAAATGGTTAAAGGGACTGTGGCATATGCATTAGGATATGATGAAACCATTAAAAATGACGTGGAAGGACATCATAGATTGTATAAAGCGGTAGGGTGCTGACCCCATATGCTGGAGGTGGTGGGTTCAAGCCCAGCTCCGGCCAAAAAAAAAAAAAAAAAAGATTGTATAAAGCTGCAATTCACTAAGAAGATTACAAAGCACCGTGACAGGCAAGCCAGTCCGGGCCACTGCCCAGTGAGGGGCAGGGGCTTCCCTCCTTGGCTCTTCAGGGTGTTCTCTGCATGCCCTACAGAGAGGTCCTCACGAGAACCCCGGGTGCAGGAGTCTGCCGGGGTTGCTGGAGGTGCTATGTCTATCTTGTCACCATGAGCAGAGGCAAAGCGGAACTGAGGGACAGAGGAAGTGAGAGACAGATGAGACAGAGCCTGAGTCTTGGAGCCAACTTGGCTTGGAACTAGTCTATTCCTGGACTTTTCAGATAATAAATTCCTTCCTTGTCAGGTTAACTTGGGTGTTTGTCACATGTAACCAAAACAGTCTGTACGTCCCAAACAAAAGCTCATTCACTCTGTGATGACCCAGCAACTGTAGATGGGCGGTGCAGAGATGTGCCTTGCAAGACTTCTTTATGTTAGTACCTAGAACTTAGTCTCTCACCTGGCACAGCCAGGGGGGACAGATGAGGACAGGTACATCCTGAGCCCACCCTTTTCTGAGTGCAGACCTGAAATGAAGACCCCGGAGAGTCAGAGTCAGAGGAGGTTCCTGCCTCCAGGCTATGCACCGGCCTCCCCTCTGCCTGGAATTCCTCCTCCCCAAGCTCCTTTGCATTCTCCGGGATGCCTTGGAACAGCCCCTCCTCTGAGAAGCCTTCCCGACCACCTGGCTGAGGATTCTGTCTCAGCTTCTATGTGTCAGTGACCTTCTGATATGTCACTCCTATGGGCAGGGAGCAGGTCTGTCTTGGTTGCTGCTGTGTCTCTAGCTCTTTGTAATGTCTAGGGCATCGTAGGAGTGCCCTAGATCTTTGGCTCCTGAGAAAATGTGTAGCCAGATGGACAGCCAGTGGGAGAGCCGAATCTGGGAGCCCGCTGGGATGGTGGCACTCGGCTTCTGGGGGAGGGCATTTTCTTGCTCCTAGTGGCAGAACACAGCTGGATGGGTGATGGCGCCCACCCGAGGGCGTGTGCTGCTGACTTTGACCAGCTCAGAGCACTTCCTCCCCTTGAGGGTCTTACCTGAGGTCAGGGTGTGAAGTCAGGAGCTGGAGTCTGAGGGGAAGTTGAAAGCCAAGGTTGGGCAATCAAAGTCAGAACTGAGCCCATGATTTAGGGGCAGGAAAGCAAGTGGGGTTGAATCCGGGGCTCAGGAGCAAAGCTCCCAGTGTGCTTGGGTGAGACCCTGGATGCTCTGGGATGACACACAGCACCAGATGATCAGGACCACCATGTGCTCAGAAACTTATTTCCTTTGGTAGCAGAGTAAATCAAACAGAAGTCTCAGCGTGGTGATAGCGGGCCTCCAACACTCGTTTCTCTCTGTCTCTGTCTTTTAACAAAAGTCCACTGGCCGGCTCAGACTCCGGCCTGTCTCAGGCCAAGCCTTGTTAGGATGTAATAACCGTGCTGGACTTCGTTGTATTTATTTTTATAGTTACCTTCTAATCATAGCAAGTGATTCTGATTTAAGGTGGTCACAGGAAATTTCTTTTTCAAATAACTTTGCATAATTGAAAAAGGATGACTAAAAAGAAAATGACAAGCAGATGACAGAACAGGTGTGGCATAGGTAGGTCCCAATGTCCTGGCAAGGCAGCTCTCTGCAGTTGCTGCAGGTGGGGCAGGAAGCCTTTGGAAGAGGGCTTAGTGTGGTCTGGCTTTTGAGCAGTCCACCCACCCCCACCAGCCGGTGGAATCAGACCTGGTTTTGCTGCCCTAAAGCAGATTCACAGGCAGTGAGGTATCTACTAAGGAGCCCATAAAAGGGAATATTAGGCCTGGAGGTCACAGGCTATGGTGAGCAGTGGTAGGTGCCCGGCCTACACTCAGGAACCCAAGCCAGTGCCTAGTGTCAACACTGACCCTGCACCCTCAGGTCCAGCTGGGGCACCCTTAAGGGCTTCCTGGCATTTGAACCCAGGATAATTCTGTTTCTGCTGCCTGTGAGAGTCTGTCCCTTTGATGTGGACACCGCAGATCTGGTCCTAGTGCTCTCCCTCTCTCACTGTGTGACCTTGAGCTTGTCATTCCTCTAGGCCTTGGATTCCCCATCTGTAAACAGAGATGAGTGAAGTGACCTTTGGGGACTGTTATGGGTGAGAGGACCAGGGACATGTCCCCTCCCTGTCCTCCACGTTGCTTAGCATGGAACTCAGTAAAGAAAGCAAGTCCCCAGGCAAACAGGCCTGGATGTACTTCCCTGCTCTACCAGCTATTAGCTGTCTGACCTTGGGCAAGTCACTTAACCCCTCAGAGTGTCTAGTCATTGTTTGTAAAACAGATTAAGACCTCATCCTGAGCTGGGCTCCAGAGGTCCTGGGGTGGGGACTCTGATTTTTACTGCACAGGTAGCTGCTTGCAGAGTTGTTTATTTTTATTTTTTATTTTTTGGCTGGGTCTGGGTTTGAGCCGCCACCTCTGGCATATGAGCCTGGTGCCCTATTCCTTTGAGCCACAGGTGCTGCCGAGAGTTTGTTTATTTTTGATCATGGGCTTGGCAGGCAACAGACCAGGGCACCGGTCTCACAAGGAAGCATAATGTCAGCCCCAAGGGGAGACCACAGTTCTCCATGTGGCAGCTGGCAGGGGAGCCTGGCACGGTGCTCCCACCTAGAGCTCTCCAGGTTCAGGTGGGGAGAACACGGGAGTGGGGAGGAGCCCACCACTGCACATTGCTGGGCTCTAAAGATAGTTTGTTCAAGGTGCTTTCCAGTCAGTTCAACTCATGGCTTCTCAGACTCTAAGGTACACAGGCTGAGATCTCCTGGTTGCGGGTGGGGGTGTCAGTCTTGTTAAAATGCAGATTCTGATTCAGCAGGTCTGGAATGGGGCCTGAAATTCCACATTTCTGACAATGCCCCACCCTGGGTATGGAGGGCAGGGACCCCTCACCTCTTGCGTACACCTAGCCTTTGAGGAGTCAGGGGAAGAGGGTCTGGTCCCAGGCTGCCACCAGTCTGAAGTCCCCTGTAATTAAGGACTAATACGGGGGTGGGGTGGGAGAAGGCTCAGGTACATAGGAAAGTGGGGTACCCTAGTGGGACTGCAGTAAGTTCTCAGGAAACTTTCTGGAGGAAAGGGTCACAGAATTCAAGGACCCCAAGAACGAGTGGGTCTCTGACTTTTGCAGCAAATGGGAAATGTCAGGAAGACATGGCCATGGTGAGACATCCCAGACCATCAGTGTACACAGCCAGAAGAAACTCCAGGGGACCCTCAGGTCAAGGAAGTTTGAAGACCGGGACCAGGTGCAATGCCGAATGTCATCAGGAAGGAGCAAGAAGGGGATCTGGAAAATGCCCTCTGTGGCCAGTCCCCCTTCAGCAAGCTAGAATAAGGCCATTAGCTGTGCACTATGTGGGGGTACCTGTCTTCAGAGGTACGATGAGAAGTCCCCCACATGATTTCGTAGGTTCCTTCTACCCCAAATAGGCATTTTTCTCTTTGACACACACACTTTGAGATGCACATTTTTTAAATATGTGAGCCTCTCTGAGCTCAGTGGTACCTTACACTCCTTACTGGCCTGGCTCAATGCTGATTTCCCTCACAGAGGATTTGAATTTGGAGTGCCAGGCACCTGGAACACCTCTGAGACCACTATAACATGACCTTGCACCTGAGGGATTTGGGACCACCCTGCATGTATTCAGCCCTCAAACATAGGTGAGCACCAGCTTGCAGTTCAAATTCTCAGAGTCGATCCCACCCCTGAACCCGGTGCCAAGCTGGATTCCTGCAGATTTTCTCAATGTCCCCTTCTGCAGGGAAGGGTTTTCAGTTTTAACCTTCACACTGGGGGTCTCTTTGCTTTTCCAGCTTTTTTTCTGGAATTTCCCATTAAGCTCCTTATGTTGAGCATTTTTTCTATTTGGTGCATTTTACAGTTGATGGCATTTTAGATTTGATGAAATAACTTTGCAAAATCATTACAATCAGCTTCACCATTACAAAGAGAATCATAGCTCTTTAGTTTTATCATTTAACATTTTAATTTTCCATATACCCAGATTTTCAATAAGTTTAATATCTCTCACTCAATACATCGTTCTCTTGCAGTAAGTTGAGAAATTTGAAGGGTATCCTTGTCCAAAGACAGCCTGTTTCTAACATTTAGGGCAGAGCCTGAAGGGGCCCCCTGCAGTTGTTACCACAAGATGTCACTGTGGAACAAATTCTGGTGCAGTCCAGTGACAGCCAGCTCACTGCTGTGGTGATCCCTTGCTGGGCTGGATTCCTGCCGGTAAGTGGT
>NW_003852453.1:3586947-3588367 GCF_000181295.1 Otolemur garnettii
CAAGTAGCTGGGACCACAGGCGCCTGCCACAACGCCCGGCCATTTTTTGGTTGCAGCCGTCATTGTTGTTTGGCGGGTCCGGGCTGGGGATTCAAACCCACCACCTTAGGTGTACGTGGCTGGCGCCTTAGCCGGTTGAGCTATAGGCACCGAGCCGGAGAGGCTGTTCTTTAGGGGCACAGGTGAATTTTTATTTTGTTGCATTGGGTCTACGTGCTACTGAGGACGAGCTAGACTGTCGGGTTAATATTCAGAAAATGAGTGGAAATATTTGTAAGCCATGTTGCAACAGGAGGAATGGAGAGAAAGACTCGGCACAGCTGGAGCGAACTTTCTGCAGAGTAGTGGATTCAGCTTTGTCTTTCGTGCGCAACCTCTCCTCCAGCTTAGCACAAAGACGCTGGTGAGGTCCACGTTCCTCTCCAATGTCTGGCAGCCGTGTTTGTGGTTTCATGATGAAGTGGCCCTGGTATCAAGGGGGACAGACAGAGAGGTGGAGTCTTCCCGAGAGTCCCAGGAGCACCTCTGTTCAATACAGACAGGAAACAGAAGGCCAGAGGAGGGGTTTGTCCAAAGTCACCTTGTGACTTAGAGCCCCCACTGGCTTTGCCCATTGGAAATGAACCCAGAAAGATCACTGAGTAATCGTGACCCCAAATGTGAAGCTTCCCTGCAAAGGCAGCAGGCAGGCTCGTCACAGATACTCGCGGACGGCCAGCTCCTTCAGGGAGAAGCCCCGGGAGGTGGGCCTCCGCAGCTGGCTCTCTTCCAGCTTCTCCTGCAGAGACACGAAGTCCCTGCCCAGCACGTAGGCCAGGCGGACCATGGCGTCCAGCAAGGGCGTGTAGTAGCGGTGGCCCTCCCGGGCCTGCAGGAGCTGCAGGGCGCTCTCGCCAACAGCGAAGGCCTCCTCGGGGCGCTCCAGGTCGCGGTGACACACCAGCATGGCGCAGAGGGCTGGGACCACCGCCGTGGGGCAGTGTGTGGTCAGCTTCTCCTGCAGGGGCACCACGCGCATCAGGATGTCCAGGGCCCTGGCGTACTGGCCAGCCCGCAGGCAGCCGAAGGCCTCTCTGAGCTCGGGCCGCGTGAGGAAGTCCACGAACTCGCGGGAGCGGCGCACGCAGCGGATGGCGTAGAGCGCGCCCAGGTACTCCTTGAGGGCCAGCTTGCGCTCACAGATCATCTCCTCCGTGAAGTTCCCCATCAGGTGCTTCCTGGGGAAGACCACGTCTTCAATCTCTTCCTTGAAACTCTTGAGGAGGGCTTTCTGCAGCTTCTCGAAGTCGGAATAGCGTCGTTCCAGGACAGCCTTGTTGCTGTCAAAGCTCCCTGTCTGGATGACAATGACTTGGTAGATCTAGAAATGAGCAAGGAGAGCCTTTGACTACGCCTTGACCCTGGGTTTTCACCCAGCAAG
>NW_003852453.1:3588545-3590034 GCF_000181295.1 Otolemur garnettii
AGCCACTGCGCCCAGCTGCACAGTTCTGTTTTAAACTGTCACCAGCATGGGCTGAACTATGAAAGTGAATCATGAGAAGAGTCACCCCCGGAATAACAGACACAGTGACATGGAGGTACCTCAGAAGAGAAAAAGCACAGGGGTCTGCCATGTACAGAGCTGGGGTCTGTTTTTACATCGTCAAAACTGGGCCTCAGTTTTCTGAGATACTTGGATGACGGCTGTGTTTTCCAAGGTGGAACCCTTGGGAGTTGGTTTTAAGTACTATACATCATCATTCAGGTACACTGGCAATGATGTTATAGCAAGATAATTATTTCTTTCCAGTTCTGTTCCCAGAGAATACTGAGTGAGGACACAGACGTCGGAGCCAGACTGATTGGGTCGTAATTCCAGACTCAGTATGGTCTTGCTGTGTGGTCTTAGATAGATAACTTAACCTCTCTGAGCCTCAGCTTCCTCTTCCTTAAAGCGAGGATAGGCAGAGTACCCACCTGGCTGGGTGAGGATTAAATGAGTTAATGCACTAAAACCTTGTGGAATGGTGCTCCATGAGCAGTCAGTGGTCACTGGCTGCTATTGCTATCCTGGTCCTGGCTAAGTGAAGGCGCAGCCTTGAGTGGGGCTTTTCTGTAGTCTCTGCCGTCTCCTTAACACAGGCTAAAATTCCAGTCCATAGAGAGAGCAGTCCCCACGCACAGGGCTTTCCACTGGCCACAGTAACCAGCGAGAATTTACTAACAGCCTGTACCTTTCCTTGAATTGACTTTTTTCCTCTCTACCCCGGCTAAAAGTGGCCTCCTTATACTTAAAAAGTAATTTTATAATTCCTTTTTCTTTATACCATTTGATGTTGGGTTTCTATTTAGAATATTTCCGTTTGAAATAAATGGATTTAGTGCTTTTAAGAAATGATCTAGTTTAAAGAAAAAAATAAGTAGTAATTATAAATGATACAGGGCTATGACAGAATTGGTGAAAAAAGGACACAGATGACTAACATCTGATCACATGAGATTCATCGCAACTCCTACAGTTCTGACCCTCACCGAACCTGGCGCAGTGCCGAGTGCCAAGTCCTGCTCTCGAGTCAGAGTAGACCCATTTCATGGCTGGGAAAGCTGAGGCCCCACAAGACTTGCCCAGGGCCGGGAAGAAGGCAGCGAAAGTGGGGTCCCATCATTTCCCAGTCTCTGCTTACCACAAACTTGCAGATTTTCCTCTCCTCGATGCGGGCTGAAGCGATCTCAAAGAGCAGTTTGACGTTCCTCCAGCGGCACTTCTCGTGCTGCCAGTAGTCCTGTAGCTCCCGGGTGGTCATGCTAGAGTTGGACGTCGGGCCGCTGTGGGCATGGGCATCTGGAGGGACAAACACCCTTATGGTTCATACCAGGTCAGTGGGCTTGAGAGGTAAGGGCTCAGGGATGTGGCTGGGTCTGCCTGGGATGGAGCAGCAGAATTCCAGAAGAGTGGCCGAAAGCATCTCCCC
>NW_003852453.1:3590329-3591514 GCF_000181295.1 Otolemur garnettii
GTCTCTTTCTGTGCTCCCCATTCCACGGACTCCGCAGTTGTCACCAGGACTGTTTGAGCACGTGCCAGTGGATGGTGGAGGGAGCTATGTGGGCCTCATGTTCCAGCTGCTGCCAGACCAGCCCTCCTAACCCTCTCATTTCCCACAAGCTGTGTTTCTTCTCCAACACGCCACCCCTCTGCCTTGAACCCACACCTCCTAGGTCCCTAACCGGAAACTACAGTGACTTTTAGTCCTCACTTGAGCCCTGCACCCATCTGAGAAGGTTGAGAACACTTAGAATCCCTGCCAAAGCCACACAACCAATTCTGCACTTTGTCGCGACGGTTTGCCTCCCAGGAGTCCTTCTCTGCTTCTCCAGGTGTCCTTCGAGCTCCGGCCTGTGCCACTTACTGGCCCCTTGGCATTACAGTCAGAGCGTCCTGCCTGTCCCCTGCAGCCTTTCTCGGGCACGGCTGGTTGTTTTTATGGATCTGTTTCCCCACCAAACGTGAGGGCCAGAGTGCTGTTTGACTCGCTCCTGTTCCCTCTGTGCCCTGCATAGGGCCAGGAACACAGCAGGCACTCACAGCGACATCTCCAATGCTTGTAAGAAGAGATTTGTTCCAGGATGGCACTATAGCAGATTGTTACCCCGAGGGCTTCCCCAGGCCACCACAGCACACTCAGGAGCACCCCTCAGCAGATGCAGGTCAGGACCCGTGAATAACCGTGTGGCTTCCTCGCCCAGAGGACAAGGCAGCTCTGGAATGTGCTCCAGGCAGTCTCCCGGAGGACCGTGCTTGGGCAGAGTCCCAGTTACCTACAGTGGTCATGTGTTCACAGACACCCTACGCTGGCCTCCAGCCCTTCCCTTCCTCTCTCTCTCCCTTCCCTACCATGCCTCCTAGGATCGTGTCCCAGGTAAACAACTTGCACCAAATCCTTGTGTCAGCATCTACTTTGGGATAACCCAAGTTAGGCGAACGTCCCAGCTCTCTTGCTATATCAATTGCAGTGACCCCTAGTTGTACTTCCAATGTCTTCAACCCACTTACCCCCTGACCGAATCTAAAACCTTGAGCCTACCTAAGTGCCCTTCTGGTCCAGGATGTGGGAGGTCGGGGCCCATGGCTGGCACGTCTTGATTGTTCCTTGCTGTGCCCTGGGTTATGGGTCTTGTCCTGCCAGGGCTCCCAGGGTGCT
>NW_003852453.1:3594869-3624600 GCF_000181295.1 Otolemur garnettii
TTGAGCCACAGGTGCCGCCCCAACAGGGACTGTTTTTATCTCCCTTTTATGATAAGGGAACTGAGGGCTAGAGTCACCTGAGATTGGAAGCTATGAGTGCTGGGCGGGACACATACTGAGGCTGGTCTGACCTCAGAATCTTCTCCCCTTACTTAAGGACATGCAGGAACAGAAAACAGGCAGGCAGGGCCAGTGTATGTAGTGACTCTGGTTGTAACCCAGACAACTGACCTCGGTGACCTGGTAGCAGGCATGTTATGTAACTTTCCCCGTGCCTCAGTTTCCTATCAATGGGGCATAATAACAGAGCCCATGTTCACAAGGCTGGTGTGAGGATGAAGTCAGGCTGACTCTGTAAAGCATCAGTGCAGGCTCTGCACTCCCCCCTCCCCGTAAGGGTCCCTGTTACTAGTCCCTGGTAAGTGCCAAGTGCTTTAAGAAATATTTGTGAAATAAATGACTAAGTATTTGTGAAACAGAGGACTCTAAATCTAAATTAAGGTGGAGGGTGGAATACAACTGCAAATGTTTGAGACAAAATAGAAAAAGGGAAAATAAGAGCATTAGCTCAGACATAGCAAGTACCTGGCACAGAAATTCAGAATAAGGGTACGAGTGACCTCACTTCTTTTCTTATATCACCTTCGGGAGCTGCCAGCAGACCACAGGGGCAGAGCTGGGATTGAGCTCTGGATCTGAAGCCCTCCAGGCCCGGGGTGTGGCCCCGTAGACTGACTGCAGCCTGGACAGAGGTGGAGCCCTGCTGCTCCATCACCCCCTGCTGTGTCCAGGAGCCAGAGCCTGTTCCCTGTTCAGGGGTGAGAGCCTCCTGTAGTTGGCCTGGGCTGGGCAGAAGTGAGGCTAGCTGGGGCCACGCTTTAGGGGACGCACTTGCTGTGTCAGGTTAAAGGACCTGGGGCCTTCTCTGGGTGGCTCTGTACTGCTGTCCACTGGTCAGCCCTCAGGGACCCTTGATCCAACTTCATCTTTTATAGACAGGCAAACTGAGCAGGGCCACTGCTGGCCCAGGGCTGACATACTTGTGCACACTGTGGCTTGTCCAGCTCACTTATCTCTAGTCCCCTCAGGGGGTCAGGAGACTTCTCTTTCCATCTTAACCATCTAGGTCTCTTAGGAGAGTTGTTTAACGTCTCTAGGCTTCAGTTTCGCCACCCAAAATGTATGGCCCTGTCCTGATGGTAAGATGATGGATGGTAGGCATGAGTCTCCTGTATCCTGGCAGGTGCCCCAGCAAGGTAGAGGTGGTCCACACGCCATCTTATCTGATGGACTCTGGGTGGCTGGCATCCCGGGCGGCCCAGTGTTTCCCATGGATACCTTTCTCAGTCAGCTCATCTGTGTAGTGAGTGACAGCCAGTGGCACTGCCCTCAGTGGCCAAGCCCTTCCAGCTCTGCTTTCATGACCAGGTAGCTGCCCCCAGGTCAGAAGCAGGGCACTGTTTGCCCAGAGACCCTGTAAGACCCTAGAAATGATGCCTTGGCTGGACACTCTGGTGTAGACCGGGAAAGGTTATCATGAAAATAAAGCTTAGAATAAAAGTTAAATTCAGCAGCCAAAACCAGCTCCCTTAAGTTTTTTCTTAAGGGTCTAACTTGGAATCATCCTTTTAAAAAAGAGTAGGAAGGAAAGATTCTTACATTGGTGCATCCATAGGGTTGAGGGCAGTTTCCTGTCTCACCCTAGGCCTCGGTTTCCTCATCTGTGAAATGGGAAGGTAATCCCAATTGCTTTAAAAGTTCTTTGGGGAGAGCTACACAATCTGTGGGCCCTTTCCCTTCCTCCACACCTTCTATAGCCAAGATTTCTAGACTTTATAACAAAATACTACAAGCGCTGGTGCTGCTGGCCAGAGGACAGAGCAGCTCCCCTGCCCCGTCCACCCTCCAGCCCTGTGTGCCTGGACAGTCATTCTCTTCCTCCTTGTCTCCCATGTGCCCTGACCATCCCCTCTCTCTAAGAAGCTGCCTGTTGCATCTAGTCCTTCTGAAAGGCACTCAGGGCACCTGCAAAACCCATGCTACCATTCTGAGGACGTGGCAGGGGACTTTTCATGGGGAACAAGACTCAAGCAGAGTGAAAGAGAGCACTTCCTACCGTGGGAAATAGAAGACCCGGATCACTGGGTGTGTGGCTGCCTCTGGGGGAGGAAAGGTGGGCTCCATTGGACACCTGGGCACTCACCTGAGGAGCCTTGCAATGGTCAAGGGGTCCCAATTCAGAGTCCCTTGGTGAGGTGGGATAGGGGAGCCGGGGACTTTTCAGAGGCAGATTGCCTGGCTGCCAGTACAAGAGGGTCCCATGTATTGGTTGAGGGAGTGGGTGGGCCGTGGATGAAACACAGGTGTGGACGTATTCCCCATGCCCAAGGAAAATCAATAGTGACCCCCGTCAGGCAAGTGCACAAGTGTCTGGGATTCCAAAAGAAATGGAGGTGATGGAGGGGCTGGAAGCTATCCCCTGCTCTGCCCCAGTGTGCTAATGAGAGCCCCCCACACAAAGGCTGAATCCAACACTTCTCCATCCCACGCTGCCCCCACAGGTGCCCAGGGAGGGGCCCAGGAGGAGGAAAGCACTCAGGCCCCAGGGGAAGAGACAGAGAGACCAGCCGAGCTTGGGATCAAACACTGACCTGAGGAATCTGGGTCCTATGGGAGTCCAGGGGTCCATGCGGGGTGTCACATCGACCCTTCAAGGTCTCTGCTCCAAGCTCTGGCAACAAGCCTAGTAGCCACCCCTGCTTGAAGTTCCCCGTTTGAAAACAGGAAACAGACTGTGTGACCTGGTCCCGGTCACCCTCGCCCATTGGCTGGTGAGATGTGGCATGGTGAGCAAAACTGAAAGACAGCTTTCTGTACCTATGTCTTCTTCCAGGGCCCCTCAGGGCAGGACGGAACAGTACAGGGCCAGCCCCAAGGGATCTAGCTGGGCCTCGTTCTCCTGCAGGCCTTACAGTAACCTGGCTGTGCCTGCAGAGTCCCCGTGAGCCTCTGGCATTCAGATATTAGCTCCCAAAGCACTTTAATGTTCACTATTCCACTGCAAGAGCTAGGCATGGTGAGCCATTATACCCCATGTGCAGATGTGGAAACTGAGGCTTGGATCACAGAGCTGGTAGGATACAGAGCTCTGTCTGACATGGATAGGGCAGTGGGGGAGAATCACAGCTTCAACTCGTGCCTTTTCTCTGGGCAAAGCTGCCACCAGCACCGCTTACGGAAACCCAAGTGCCCACCAACCCACAAATGGATTAACAAACTGTGGTGCATGTACGCCGCGGAGTACTCTTCAGCCACGAGAAAAGATGGAGACTTTACATCTTTTGTGTTTACCTGGATGGAGATGAAACACATTCCTCTTCGTAAAGGGTCTCGGGAATAGAAAAAGGGTGTTTGTATGTAAAACCAACACATAAACAGCTACATGCTCATACAAAGAAGACCCACAAGTACAGTCTAGCAGGGGGGTAAGAGGGGAGGGAGAAAGGGAGGGGAGAGCAGGGAGAGGGCAGGGGAAGAGGGAGGCCACTTGGTAGGATCTGACCTAATGGGCACAATGTGAGGGTGTTCAGCAGCCCCCTGGGTGAAGGGCTCAACGGCAACTCGAACTTTACCTTAGAAATGAGTACGATGCAACCTAACCATTTGTACCCTCATGTTAATCCAAAATTGGAAAAAAAATGAACACCTAGAAAGTTCTAGAAGCATCCTAGAATGGAAAAGACAAAAAGTAAGTACAGGAAAGCTAGACCCGTGGACAGTGGTGTGATGCCTGGCCTCTAGTATTTGTGGCCTCAAGGACAAGAGGCTAGAATAGGACAAAAAAATAGAACCTCACTGGCTCCCCCAGAATTACCAAGTGTCTCTTCCCAGCCGTGGCTCCTGCCCTCCCCGCTAGAGGTGGTCGCTGGCCTGATGGGCTTCTCTCGTGGTCCTTATCAATTTGCCGGCTGTCAGTGGATCCCTAAGTGACTGAGTTTCAGGTTGCTCATTTGTGAACTTTCTATAAATCAAAGCATACTCATTGTGTGCCTTCTCTCGTGTCTTGCTTCTTTCATTCAACATTTCTTTTTTTTTTTTTTGAGACAGAGCCTCAAACTGTCCCCCTGGGTAGAGTGCCGTGGCTTCATTGCTCACAGCAACCTCCAACTCCTGGGCTCAAGCGAGTCTCCTGCCTCCGCCTCCCGAGTAGCTGGGACCACAGGCGCCCACCACAACGCCTGGCTATATATTTTTTTGGTTGCAGCCATCATTGTTGTTTGGCGGGTCCGGGCTGGATTCGAACCCACCACCTTAGGTGTACGTGGCTGGCGCCTTAGCCGGTTGAGCTACAGGCGCCGAGCCCATTCAACATTTCTGTGCATAAGATTCACCCAGTTTTTAATATGTGGCATACCTGGGTTTTTTTTTTTTTTTTTGATTCTTTTATTTGAATACATCACAGTTCTGTGGGGTTTTTTTTGCCTGCTGATGCACATTTGAGTTGTTTCTGGGACAATTATCATGATCAGTGATGCTGGTTACACAGTTGCACGTCTGACCAAGTCCATGTGCTATCCCAGGTAAAACTGCCGGGTCTTGAAGTACGGATAGTTTCAACTGTCCTGAATTACGTGAAGGTGTTTTCCAGAGTGGCAGTGCTGCTGGAGAGTTCCAGATGCCCCACCTTCTCACCTACACTTGATATGGTCAATACGTGGCATTTTGTAACGTAGCCTTGTGTGTGCAGTGAGTGGTGCATCAAATGTTTTAAGTTGCTTTCCCTAGTAACGAATGAAGCTGAACATCTTTTCGTGGATTTGTCTGTCATCCTTATAGCATCTTCAGTGAATTTCCTGTTCAAGTCCATTGCTCATTTTTGGCTAGACCCCCTTTTCACGGTCTGAGGTGTTTTGAATGTGTTCACTTGGGTGTGTGCACTTCAGCACCTTTTCCAGCCTGCTGTTTGCATTTTCACTCTTTTCCTGGGGTCTCGTGATGAATACAAGTGGCCAGCTTTCAAGTGTTCAGCCACATCAGTCTTTTCTTTCCCAGCCTGCGTCCTGCTTGGCTGTCTGGAGACTTCTCTTGTATTTGCTTCCACACAACCTCATAGGCCACAGTGAGACCTACGATGATGGGTTAAGATATCCAAAGCACTTAGCGCAGTGCGTTCTGGGCTGACTCAGTGCTGGCGACTCGTTACTCTAAAACCTCTGTGGTTTGCCTTTCTGGAGGGGCTCTGATTACCTGTTGTCTTTTTCTATTGAAATAGTCATCTCAATCCCACCTCTCTGCACTGCCATTGCTGTCATTATCCACACAAGATGTGGCCCATTTCTGGGCAGAGCTCAGGAGGACTGCCATGGACAGTGTGCCTCTGGCCTGCTAACCGGGGAGCCCCTCAAGTGCAGGGGCTCATTCACATCCACCTCCCCCTGCCTGGCAGAGGGCCCAGTGGGCCTCAGTGTGCAGAGTGAGGCTGGCGTGTCCTGTGCCCTCCCCTCTCTGGACTGTGTTTTCCAGTTTTTTTGCCTACTCTTGCCCGGGCCTGGAACCTGTGAAACCCCAAGGCAGACTATGCGTCCTTCTCTGCAGCCCCTGAGCCTCTCACCCAGCAGAAGGCAACCCAGGGAAGAAAGTGTGGTAGCCACTGCTTCCTCTTCTAGGGACAGAAGACGTCCTTTGGAAAGTCCCTGGTGCAGGGGTGTGTGGCCTGCGGAGGTCAGACACATAGACCAGAATGGCCGGTGGCTGTTACACTGGGCCACTTGCTGGGCGTTGGCCCTTTTCTGTAGCATAGAGCTTGGCAGGCGGAGGGGACAGGCAGGGGCAGTGCCTCAGTCGGTTGGGCTGCTGTGACGGCACACCTTAGACTGGGGGCTCAAAAGACACACATTTGTTTCTCACGGCTCTCTGAGGCTGAGAGGGCCGAGCCGGTGCACCAGCAGACTCAGTGTCCGGTTTGCCAATTCAGCGAGGGCCTGATTCCTGGTGTGCAGACGTCTGTCTTGTCCTTGTGTCCTCACCTGGCAGGCAGAGGGCTGGAGAGCTCTCAGGGCCTATTTAATAAGGGCACAGATCCCATTCATGTGGGTTTGTCCCTCATGCCCTAATCACCTGCCAGAGGCCCCACCTCTTAATACCATCACACTGGGTGTTTGGATTTCAACAAATGAAGTTTCAGGGTACCGATTCAGTTCATAACAGACAGGCAGGGCCCCACTGTCATGGTGGGGGGTGACACAGAAGCGTAGTCCTAAAGCCAGATGGCGAGGAGGGGATACCAAGGGGGACTAGGGAGTCAGGAAGGGCGAATGCTGGAGTCTCAGAGTCTGGCACCTGCTCTAGACTTCAAAGTCAGTGCATCTCTCTCTCCTGCCTGCCCGCTTCCGTGGCTTCCCCCATATTTGAAGCAAGGCTGAGCTTCCCATGGAGGCCTCTGGGATCGGACACTTGTCTCTCTTTCTGACCTCGCTTGGAAAACTCCCAGCACCGTTCACCACAAGCCAGCCGTGCCAGCCGATTCCTGTTGCCTAAATGCGCCTTTGTCTTTGCAGTTCCCTCAGCTGGGAACTCCCCTTTCCTGGTTCTTACCATGAGTGCCTTTCTCTTCCTTAGGGAGAAGTTTCAGGCCTCCAGGAGGCCTTCTCCCGACCCCTTGGTTAAGATAGTTAAAGGTTAGTTAAAGCTACCCTTGCTTTGCTTGCCTGTTTACCAGCCTGTTGCTGTCTCAAGCACCAGGATGGCAGGACCTTTCTGCATTCTGGCCGCATTGTGCCTGCCACATGGGGGGTGCCTAGTAAGCGATTGTTGCATGAATGCTGGGAAGCGGCCACCTGGGTTGTGGCTCCACCTTAGCCCTGACTCACTGTGGAATACCAGGCAGGCTGCTACCTCTTTCCAAATTTCACGTTTCCTAAAGTAAGTCCTCCTAGCACCAAAGCGTTCTACCCTGAGCAAATTCTTTCTCCTTGAATTGCCTTGGCATCCTTGTTAAAAAGCAATCTACTTGAAAAATTTAGCCTTGTATTATGGGTCTCTTTCTAGGCTAATAAACACATACCTACAGCAACTTTAAAAAATAGATTTCTAGCTGGGCGTGGAGGCTCATGCCTGTAATCCTCATACTCTGGGAGGCCAAGGCAGGTGGATTGCTTGAGCTCACTAATTCAAGATCAGCCCGGGCAAAAATTGAGACCCCCATCTCTACTAAAAATAGTAAAACCAATGCAAGAAGCTTGCTTGAGTCCAAGAGTTGGAGGTTGCTGTGAGCTATGATGCTACCGCACTCTATCTAGGGTGACAGCTTGAGACTCTGTCTCAAAAAACAAATAAATAAAAATAAAAATAGAAAAATTAGCCGAGTCCCTGGGTGGGCACCTGTAGTCCCAGCTACTCGGTGGCTGAGGCAGAAGGATTGCCTGAGTCCAGGATGAGCTAGACTGAGGCCATGGCACTCTAGCCTGGGCAACAGAGTGAGGGTGTCTTAAAAAAAACATTCTACTGAAATGTAACAAGCATGAAGGAAAATGCAAATATGCTCAGTGCTTAACTTGGTCAGTTTTCACAAAGTATTTGTATCTGTGCAACCACCGTTTAGAGCTAAAATAGAACATTGCTAGGCCCCCTTACACCTCCAGCCTCCTCCTCAGTGTAACCTCTATCTTGGCTCCTACCACTGAAATTTCTTGCTTTCGAATGTGGTATGATATCACACAGTAGGCGTGCTCTTGTGCCTGGCTTCTCTCACCTGCCGTGTGTCTGTGAGGCTGCAGTGCTTGTGGGTTTCAGTGGTTCATTCCTTTTCATTGGTTATTAGAATCACAGCATTATTTTTAGTACATTCACTTAGCTAAGATTTACCATATGTCGGTTCCTGTTTTAGGCCTGGGGATAAGGCAGGGGTCAAGGCAGGAGGAGCCTGTACCCCTGGAGCTCACGTTCTCTTGGGTGAGACGCTGACAACAAAGAGGACAAATAAGTCAAATACACAGTGCGTGCTGCTGCGTGGAGGGGAGCGCCGTGGAGAGAAACACAGGGCAAAGTAGGGAAAGGGGTGGAGTGGGTTAGGGAAGGGCTCTCTGAGAAAGACACACCCCAGCAAAGACCTGGAGGAGGTGAAGGGGTGGGGCGTGGAGCTTCCTAATGGGAGAGCGTTCCAGGCAGAGGGAGTAGCAGATGAAAAGGTCTGGGGTGGTGGCAGGCTTGGCATATTTCAGGAACTGCCAGGAGGCCAGTGTGGGCTGCAGCACAGCCAGTAACAGGAGCATGGGAGGAGGTGGGCAGAGAGGACGAGAGCGGCCATGCAGCAGTTGTAAAGACCTGGGCTTTTACGTGGAGTCATCAGCAGAAGAGTTTCAGCAGAAAAGTGACATAATCTGAATTCTGAGAAAACAGACTCACATTGGCTGTCAGAAACACGAAAGTTTGTGATTTTTATAAAGACCAACATGTTTTTTCCTTCGGCTATTCGTGCTTCAGGTGTCAAATCTGAGAGAACGTTGCTTCCACCAAGGTCAAAGGATTTACATTTTCCTCTAAGAATTTTATATTTTTGTACAGAGTTTGATTTAATAAAAAATATTAATAATATAAAATAGAATTCTATATTTTGGCTCTTAAATTTGGGATTTTGATTCATTTGGGGTTAACTTTTATATATGGTGTGAGGTAAAAGTCCGAATTCTCTGGTTATTAGAATCACAGAAAACCATCCTTGGATTGTGGAGAATGACCAGGAGCGCTCGGCATAACCCAGGTGAGAGATGGTGGAGATTTGGAGCAAGGTGATAAGGGCAGAGGGGGTAGGAAGTGGCTGCCTTCTGGAAATATTTTGGAGGTCAAGCTGAAAGGATTGCTCCTGGGCTGACTGTGGTATATCAGAGAACGCTCAGATGCTCTGACAGTTCTCTTAAGTAATTTCCTATTATTGAGCATTTGGGAGATTTCTAGCTTTTCTCAGACAGTTATAGGCAAGGTGGTGGTGAACACCCTTGGAGATGGTCTGTGCACCACCCAGAATGATTTTCCTGGGGTAGATTGGGGTAAATTCAGCCCTTCTAATGCAGCATCTTCCAACACAGCCACCACTGTGTCACCAGTAGTTAGAAGCTGACCTCTGGTGCTAGAGGCCTAGGGCAAATCCCAGCTCGGCTCTCACCTCTTGGGCAGGTGAATTGGATGTTCTGTGCCTCAGTTTCTTCATCTCTAAGTTAGAGGTAATAATAGTCAATACTGTGTAAGAGGAATTAACTGACTTAACTTGAGTGAGGGTTAGCACAGAGTAAGCGCTGTGGAAATGCTAGTTGTCCTTATTTTTCTTTAAATAGACTACACATTTTTTAAAAAAGCCCAAATAAAAGTGTTTTAAAAGGAACAATTATATTAATAGTTAAATGGGAAATCAGTGCCAGGAGAACAAAACATTGTAAAATAAAATAAACGTAATGGAAACAAAACAGCGCTATTCCGTTCCGACTAGATGTTGTTCCAGAGCCCAGCCGACCAGGCAGTGTTAGCGAGGTGTCCAGGCCAGGAGGAGAGCAGACTGAGAGCGCTCTTCTCAACTTAGACACAAGGATGGGGGAAAAATGAAAAAGAAGAACTTTACGGCCCGTCCACTCTTCCTTGGCACGTGACCTCCCGCCCTCCGAAAAGCGCAGCTCTGGGAATGTCACAAGATAAAGCGCTGGACTTCCTGATCCCTCAGAGCGCGCGCACCGTCCCCACGTCCCCAGGGGCACCCACAGCTGCGGCCGCGAGTGCGGGCCTGTGTTGTGTTTGTGTGCGGGGTTGTGGGCGGGGGGGCAGTGTCCTGAAGGCGGCCCAGTTCCCTCCGGGTTGAAATGCGGCCCAGGAAGGAGGGCACGCCCGGCTGTGCGTCCTGGCCTTCCAGCTCCGCCGGCGGCCCGGCCTGGGAATTGCCTGCCCTGCCGCCCTGTCCCAGGTGAGTCCCTGCCAGCCACCCGGCGGGGAGGGAAGGGGGTGCGGCGGTCCAGACGGAGCAGGGGTGGGGTGGGCGAGTGCGGGGCGCTCGGTGCCGGCACCGCGGGGTGGAGCAGAGGGCGCCCAGCCAGAGCTGGAGCCGGATTCCCAGGCGAAGAAGTCGGGGCACCGGGCTGGGGTGAGTGCTCTCTGTGCTCAGCGCCAGGGGGCGGGATGGGGGACACCTTGGGCGCTCAGGGTCCAGTCCTGGGACTCAGACACCTGCTGCCAAGCCGTCCTCGGTCCCGCCTCCCGGCTTGGGGAAGGACTGCCTCGGTTTCCCTTGGGGGAGTCTGGGCGTAGATGGGGGGTGGGTGGAAGGAAAGGGAGGTGAGGGGCGGGGACTGGCAGGCTGTGAATACAGAGGATGAGGGGCCTCTGAGGTCCGAGGGAGGCTGTGCCTTGGGGTCGTGGGGGCTGTGGAGGGAGAACCGGCCCCCCACAAGTCCTGCCCGGTGATCCCTTCTTTCCTTCATTCAAACAGTCTAGCGATGCCGGGGATGAGATGCCCGGTATACAACAAAGGGAAAATCAGACAAAACTTCCTGCCCTCATGGAGGGCACATTCTAGAAAGGAGCGGACAGCAACAAAATGCCTAAATACACGTCAGGTGGGGACAAGGGCTGGGGGGCTGAGGCTGGGGCTTGCAGTTTTACAAAGCACAGTTGAGGCCTGTGGCAACTGAGCAGGCTGAGTCCCAGGGCAGCCATATGGGTATCTGGGGAAAGCCTGGGTGGTGTTCGCTCCCCATGGGGGCCACTGGAGGGCTGTGAGCAACATCACCAGCTATGACCTGGGGTCCGGCAGGTAGTTTAGTTGTGGGCTGGAGAAGAGCCTTCAGTGGGGGTGAGGGCAGAAGCGGGCAGCAGGAGGGATCACTGCTGTTATTCCGGGGAGAGACCGTGGGGACTTGAACCATGACGGGGTGGTGAAAAATATCTCAGACTTGCAGGTGTGGGGTATCTTTCGGAAGGCTGGGTTGATAGGATTTGGGATGCAAGAGAAAGGTGGGGTCAAGGAGGACTCCCAGCATCTGGAAGTTTGGAGCCCCCACCGCTGAGGTGGGAGCTGTTCCCGGGAAGGTGAGGAGTTTGGTCCTGTGTTTCTCAAGTTGTCTGAGACGCTGTTAGACGTCCCTGTTGAGTAGAGAGTGAGAAAAGTTCAGGGGGGAGGTCAGAGGTGGATATAACATTTCAGCCATCGTCACCGTATAGCTGGTCTTTAGAATCTCAGGAGCAGATGGGAGGCTGGGGCAAGAGAATCGCCTAAGCCCAAGAGCTGGAGGCTTCTGTGAGCTGTGATGCCACGGTACTCTACCAAGGGTGACATAGTAAGACTCTGTCTCAAAAAAAAGAAAAAAAAAATCTCAGGAATAGGTGGGCTGAGCTAGGGAGTGACATGGAGAAGGAAAGAAGGGGCCCCCGGGGTTAGGAACAGCTAAAGAGATAGAAAGAACAGCCAGTGAGATGGGAGGGAAACCAGTGTCACGGTGTCCTGGACAGCAGTGAGGAAAGTGCCCCCGGGAGGACAGAGGACAGAGTGACCAAAGCCTTTGGCCCAGCAGGCAAAACAAGAGCTGTTTGAGCAATGGTTGAGCAATGGGAGGTCACTGGTGATTGTGACCAAAGCTGTCTCGCTGGAGTTGGGTGGGGAAGTCCCACTGGAGAGAAAGGGAGGGGAGGGGAGGACTTGGGGACAGCAGACCAGGCAACAGACAGAGTGGCCTGCTATAAAGAGGAGCTGAGAGATGGGATTGGAGCCCAGCAGGGAAGGGCGGTGTTGAGAGAGGGTTTTGCTTTTACAATAGAGAAATGACAGGGTCTTTGTGCACTGATGGGAATAGGTGTCTAAGGGAGAGAAGTTCAGAAACAGGGAGAATGGAGGATGGTGGTGGTCGGGGGTGGATCCAGTGCCCTGGGGAAGTTGGCCCCAGCTAGGACCCAGGCTAGTTCCGAAGTGGGGCTTCCCTGGGTTTCCCGTACTCTCCTGTCTCCATGGATGCACCTGGCTGAGACTAGCATTTAAGTACAGCAGCCACTCTTGGCTCCAGAAAGACCAGGCTGGCTATGGTCTGAGGACAGAAGGAGGGGTCAAGGCTCAGGCCTGGCCCTGGGGATGAGGGAAGGCCCATGTGGGTTGCCCTTTCTCTCAACCAGGAAGTACCCCATTCTTTGCAGGGACCTCACCTGGGGGAGAACAGTAGCATTTCTGAAGTAGCAATAACTGAAGTAGAGAAGTAAAGGGAGTGGAGACAGTCTGATATATTTAGTCTGACGAGGGGAAGTCTGACCAGGGGATTAAGAGGCAAGAGGGAGGATTTAGGGAGGGTTTTTAGGAAACAGGTGATGAGTGAATGTTTTCTTTCTCTGTCTCCATTTAAACTCAAGCAGGAGAAACTTACGCTAGACAGAATGAGAGACTTCCTGAACTAGTGAACTTCCTGAGCTGGGTCCAGGAAGGCCAGATCCTCCTCCTCAGGTGTTTAAGATGAGATGGGGCAATGCCTGCTCAGGGACAAGGGGCTCTGCTGAATTGGTCCTCAGGGATTGTCTTTGCTGTGAAGTTTCTGGAAGAAGGCCAGGGCAGGGATGTGACTTCCTCTCCAGGTGTTTACAGAACCCTGATGTCACTACCTGGGCGTGTATGGCTTAAGCATCTGTCAGGCTGCTGTGTTTGGGAAGGGTGCCTGCTTCCTTAGCCTGTCCCCCTGTAGCTGAGTGTGTCCCCCAGGGGGCCTTTCAGTGAGAGTCATGGTAAACGCACAAGGCTTTGCGCCAGAACTGTTGAGAATTACCTAGTTCTAGAAGGCTGGTTGGCCAACTCCGGCTTCTGGCTCATCCTTTTGGGATTTCCCCTGGAGGTGGGGTCTGGGACAGATCTAGGCCTGCCAGTCCTGGGCTGCTGGGCTCTTGGCTTCCTGCTCACAGACGGCTTGGACGTCCCTGCTTTCCCAAGCCTAATCAGCTTTGATGGGGGGAGGTGGTCCAGGCTCTCCCAGTGAGGAGGAAAGAGCAGCTATCCTTCCTCAGACATTCTCTGGGTAAGAGGAGCAAGTATTTGTTGTCCTGTCTCAGCTTTACTTTTGACCTTTTCTGATTCCTGGCTGTGTGCGGGCTCCCCGGGCCTGGGCAGAGTGCTGCCTCCTTTTCTGGGCTACTTATGGAGGGAGGGCAGGTGGGCGGTTATTTTCCCCAGGACCTGGGCAGGTGTTTCCACAGCTGAGCTTGTCTTTCCCCTTCCTGTCCTCTCCTCCCCCTATCCCCCCCACCCCACTCCCCTGCTAGGAGGTAGGTTTGAGGAGGAGACCTGTTTGGCTGGAGAAAACTATTTTTGTTCCTTGTTTCCGGTGACCTTTGAGGTGTGCACACCCTCCCAAGCTGCCGGACACACAAGTAAACTCACTGCCTCAATTTCCCCATCTGGCCGGCACAAGGCTGCTAGGCTGTGTGTTGGCAGCGTTCTGAAAGAATGGAGATTTCTCCTTTGGCTCACCTTGGCTGCCCTGTAAGGATGGCCATGGTATTCCGGCCCCTACCCTCCCTCAATGGATTTTTGAGTCACAGACATCCTGACAGGGCCTCCTTGGGGCCCAGAGCTCTGCCAAGCTTAGGGATGCCAGGACAAGTAAGACCCCAGCTCCATGGGGACTAAGTAAGGAGACATATAAATCACCAACAAGAAAGAAGCAAAATCCCCGGGCCCTTTGGCATCTGCTCCCTTGGGTGTCTCAGAATGTTCTTGACTTAGAAAAAGATCATGCTTTTTTCCATGCCCACACCCTTTCACTTTCATTTTCCCCCGGCACTGCAGCAACCCTCATCCTGGACCCCAGGACAATTGTAGAACTGTGCTGTGGTAGCAACATGTACAGTGTGGCTGGTGATGAGTGTGTGGGAGGCAGGTAAGGGCCTTGGGCCAGGTAGAGGGGAATGTCAACCGGCACAGAACATCAGTAAGCTTTGAAACAACTTGGTTTGCACCATGGTTTTTCATTTTGCCTAGACTGGGATCTTTGTAGCAATGTTCTGGGTCCCCCCCCTCCCCCTTGGAGTAGCAGTGTGTTATGTATGCAGGATGGGCTTGGGGCCCCTCTGGGGAACCCAAGTAAAGTATAAATGCGGTATTCTGAAGTCACATTGCTTGGGTTCTAATTCTAGGTCCATCAGTCTAGTTGTGACATGTTGTGCAAATCACTAGCCTCTTTCTGCCTCAGTGTCTACATCTGTGAAATGGGCTCATTGCAGCACCTATTCAAAGTGCTTGGAAGGTTAATTGAATTCACACAGGAAAGCGCTTAGATTGGGGCCTGGCACACTGTCTGTGCTTAATAACTATCAGCCATTACTGAAGCTGCTGTGACTTAAATCCAGTCAGCGTGGAAGAGCCCTCTCTCCATGCCTTGAAGAGAATTAATTTCTGGGCAGCGCCTGTAGCTCAAAAGAGTAGGGCGCTTTCCCCATATACCGGAGGTAGTGGGTTCAAATCCAGCTCCGGTCAAAAACTGCAAAAAAAAAAAAAAGAGAGAGAGAGAGAATTAATTTCTAGATTCCTTGAGAGACTTTGCTCCTAATATTAGCTCAGGCTTTTTAAAACTTCATAAGCCAGAGAGCAAGCATAGAAATGGAAGACAGGTCTTTTTTTTTTTTTTTTTTTTGAGACAGAGTCTCATTCTGTTGCCCTAGATGGAGTGCCATGGTGTCATAGCTCACAGCAACCTCAAACTCTTGGGCTCAAGCAATCCTCATGTCTCAGTCTCCCACATAACTGGGACTATAGGCACCCACCACCACACCAAGTTAGTGTTTCTATTTTTGGTAGAGACGGGGTTTCATTCTAGCTCAGACTGGTCTTGAACTCTTGAACTCAGGCAATCCACCTGCCTCAGCCTCTGAGAATGCTAGGATTATAGGCATGAGCCACTGCGCCCAGCTGAGTCAGGGGTCTTGATTTAATTCTTGGTTGCTATTTCAAACTTTTTGTGGATCTTTGAGGCATTTCTTGCCATCTCTGGGCCTCATTTTGCTCATCTGTACAATGGGGAGCTTAGATTACGTAATGTCTGAGGATATAACCATGGTCCACTTGGGCTCAGGTGGGCTGACTTGCCCTGGCCTTGTCCTACACCCTTCTGGTTTTTGGAGAAGTTCTGTACTGACCTTGCTTTCCTCCCCAGGTTGTGAGATGTGCTCACAGGAGGCTTTGCAGGCACAGAGAAGCCAGCTTGTGGGGCTGCTGGTCTCGGGATCCCTGGAAGGCTTTGAGAGCATCCTGGACTGCCTGCTGTCCTGGGAAGTCCTCTCCTGGGAGGAGTATGAGGGCCTCTGTGTCCTGGGCCAGCCCCTTTCCCACTCAGCCAGGCGCCTCTTGGACACTGTCTGGAGTAAAGGTGCTTGGGGCTGTGAGAAGCTCATTGCAGCTGTCAGGGAGGGCCAAGCCAGCACCCAGTCCCTGGAGCTGCATGACTGCTGGGACCCTCACTCACTCCACCCAGCCCAGGACCTGCAGAGTCACCGGCCAGTCGTCGTGAGGAGACTCTACAGCCATGTGGAGGGGGTGCTGGACTTGGCGCAGGAGCGAGGCTTTGTCAGCCAGTATGAGTGTGATGAAATCAGGCTGCCAATCTTCACGTCCTCCCAGAGGGTAAGGTGCTCCACCCTGTGTCACAGAACTTGCAAGCAGAGGGTGCTTAGTCACCAAGACTGATCTGTCCTGTGAAGTTGGCCCCAGAGGGAAACTTGGTTCATGGGGTTCCCCTTCAAAAGGTAGGTGAAAGCTACTCGGTTGTGGGCAACAGGTCACTTCTGATGACAGACAGGAAGTGTCGTGTGGTGGCCCAGGGCTTAGCTTCTGGAGCTAGAATGATGAAGGCTCAAGGTCAGCTGTGTGACCCCAGGCATCCCTATAGAACCTCTCCATCCTCAATCTCTCCTGTCCCAGTTTCCTCATCTGTGAAACATTGATAATAGTCTTTTGGCCCCTATCCCGTAACGTTCTTGGAAGGATTCAATTAGGTAATTTGTGTAAGGCTGGCAACAATGTCTGGTACATGGTGAGCAGCCATCAGTTTTATCGCTGGTGGCTAGTGTTTCTGTTATCAGTGACACTCTGTACTTGTAGACTTTTATTGTTGTCTGTTTTAAATTTACACCTCAACAGATGAGAGCACTTCATTTTATTAAATCTCTATTTATAATTGTTATAGCACATCACATACTAACATAGTTTAAATGTCTACCTAAGATTTCTGATATGAAATCGCATTAGATCATACATGTTGGAGTTGGGATATAATGGCCCCAGAAAATGTAATGATTCAAAAGAGACCCCTAAGGACAGAAAAGTATCTGGTGGGTATTTTTGAAACTTTCTCTCTCTCTCTTTTTTTTTTTTTCAAATAGTGATCCTCAGAGCTCCTGTGAAGCAAGTGGAATAATCATTAACATCCCCAGAAATTAAGGCCTAAAAAAGTGGTTTGAATAAGTTCACAGAAGTTAATGAGAGGGCCAGGGCTGGACCTAAGTTTTGACTCATTCATTTATTGTTCATTTTTTTATCCAGCCGGAATCTATTAGGTGCTTACTGTGAGTCAGGCTTTGCACTTAGTAACTACTTGATGAATATTGTTGATGTAATCAACAAATTATTGAATGAATGACGAATTGCAATTGTGTTTTAGTGTTAGGATGGGCTGGGTGGAGAACTTTTTAGTTGTTATTTTTGCCTATTTGTTAAAAAATATCTTTGGTGTCCAAGTGAGTCTAAGTAAGCTTCAGTTAAGATTGGTGAAGTAGGGTGGTGCCTGTGGCTCAGTGGGTAGGGCGCTGGCCCCATATACCGAGGGTGGCGGGTTCAAACCTGGCCCCGGTCAAACTGCAACAAAAAAATAGCTGAACGTTGTGGCGGGTCCCTCCCAGGAGGGACTACAGGGACTACTCCGGAGGCTGAGGCAAGAGAATCACCTAAGTCCAGGAGTTGGAGGTTGCTGTGAGCTGTGATGCTAGGGCACTCTACCGCGGGCAATAAAGTGACACTCTGTTTGTACAAAAGATTGATGAAGTAAACTAATCTGTCTTCAAGGCTGATTTAAAACTGGCTTAATATTTACAGAGCTGACATAGTGTGAACTCCTTTAATTAGTGCACAAGAAATGTACAGTCTTACTCTGAGAACAATCTCTTTGAGCGTCACTCTGGGGACAGTACAAAAGACACAATACTCACTGTACCTACCTTGGGGTCTCTTACATTTGTTAAGGGTATTGAATCAGCCCACTGGGGAAGTGGCAAGATTGTGTCTTGTCATTGTTGATCAAACATTCAGCAGTGTGGTCTGGTGCAGATGCTCTGAGGGGTTGGAGAAGGTAGCCTGTATCCCCCGGGCCCACAGGAGACAGAGCATGAATAGAGGAAGTATTCAGATTAATGGAGAAAGGAAAAGGGATGAAGAAGAAATTATAATGGAAATCAGAACCAAACAATAATGTGAAAATCTATGGGATGCAGCTAAAGCAGAACTAGAGGGAAATTTATAACCTTAAGTGCTTATATTGGAAAGGAAGAAGAATTGGATTTTAGTGGGCTAGGAATTCATCTTAAGAAAGGACTAAATAAGACAAGACAAGCAAACATTGAAGGTAGGACTGAGTTTAGCAGGTAAAAGGACTGGAGGGTAACAGATCTGGGAACTGTAGGAGGTTACAAGGGGACTACACTGCCTGAGGTTTAAGTTTTTAGATTCCAGCTCTCTGGGAGCCTCCTTTGAGTGCTGGCTTTCTATCATTCTCTGATTTGGTGGCCTTCCCTAAACGGCTGAATTTCCGATTCCATTTTGGAAGCACTTGTGGTACGTCCAACTAACATGTCCCCCACTATCAACCTTTTAATTTCCTATAGAGAAGTGGTTGTCCCTGATTGCAGGCTGGGGACTGATGTGGGATTCAACATATGCAAATTAAAGACTAAATCCCCCAAATACTCGTTGCTCCTTTTTAGTGAGTCGGTCCCTGCTGTGTGCAGGCACTGTCCTCAGCCTTTTCCCTGTATTATCTCACTTAAGCCCCACTACACCCTAACGAGGGCGCAGAGTGACTACATTGTTGCTTAACGATGCCCAAATTACCCATGTGGGAAGTGGCTCAGCTAGATTTGAATCCAGACCTATTTTTCCCCAGAGCTGAAGCTGTTCTCTGTCATAAGACGTGGGGGCTCTGGGTGGCAAACTTGCTCAGTTGGGTAGAGAAGTTGTTAGGAAACCTGAAGCTGGTACCACCAGCTGTAACGCCAGCTGTCCGTGTGACTCACGCAACTGCTGCAGTCGGTCGGCCCGAGGTGTCAGACTGAACTCTGAATTGCGCGGCTCTTATCACAATATTAACCTAAACACATTGAAGTTGGAAAACGTCCCGTGCCTGCCGAAGCATATACACATTTCCATATGTACAGTGTAAATGGATAAGAAATAGGACACTGCCCACACCTGGGCCCCATCTTCAGTTGTGACTGCTACGGCTGAACACCAGCCTGACTTCTGTGTTAATCATTCCTTTGCTTTTCTTTATGGTTTTAGCACATTTTAAAATAAATCCCCAAATAATGTATTTTATTTTGAAAAACTGAGTAGCAAACCAAACACAGCTGTGTAAAGAAAGAACAGTGTTGTTCCTTCTTAGAGGAAGCCTCCCAAGTCAGGGAAGCTGAACAGGGCTTCAGGGGCATGGCCTGGCTTGGGAGTTTATAAGGACCCCTCTGGAGAGCCAGTTTATAAGGACCCCTCTGGGGAGCCAGCAGGCAAGGTGATGAATGAGTCTGGGGAAACACAGGGCCCCATTACTGCTGGAGACCCTGGCAGGGTTGATATGAGTCATGTGCTGATGTCCAAGGAAGTGGGCTTGTCTGCAAGCTCCTTGTCATTGTGTCAAAGACTATTCTAGCTTCTTGGAATAGGTCAAGGCTAAACACATCAGTGGGGTAAAATGAATATCCTCAGCTGACTGAGGCAGTAGTATGTGAGAAAAGGAATGATATTAGTTCATGGTGAAGACAAATGTAAATAAAGTTCAGGGCCAGGTTTGCCCAGATATCTAGGAAATAACTGCACTTGATATGCCTGAGTCACTGCTCCGTTCTGTCTGAACTCATGTCATAGTACGCAGCCAACACCCTGAGCTTTCCCCTCCTGGTCCTCCTGTGTTGGGTCCCCTGTATCCTAAATACTATGTCTTCCTTTTTCCTGGTTATCTCCATTATCTCCATTTTGTAGATAATATTCTACAGTCAATTCTTTAGAATCAGTGTTTATGGGAGTTAGAATTTCAGAGTTCTTCCATGTCTACAAGTTCTCTGGTACTGGATTGATAGTTTGGTTGGGTATAAAACTCAGTGGTGGTCGTCATGTTCCTTCAGCATTTTGATTCCACTGTCTCCTCCTTTCAGTATTGCTGCTAAGAATTCCAAAACCATTTTATAACTCTTTCTGGAATCTTGGAAAATTTCAGTTTAGTTTCTAATGTTCTGAAAGTTCACAATTATGTGTCTTGGTGCTCTTTTATTATGCTGGTTGCCCAAGAATATGGGAACTAATATCTTTATATTCTGGGGATTTTTCTTGATTAGTTTATCGATGATTTCTTTGTATTTTCTCTGTATTTCTTTGTATGTTCCACAAAGAGGGTTGTTCCTCTCCTTGAGGAACAACTATTACTTTTTTTCACAAATTTCAGATTAGGGGCTGCACCTGTGGCTCAGTGAGTGGGGTGCTGGCCCCATATACTGAGGGTGGCAGGTTTAAACCCGGCCCCAGCCAAATTGCAAAAAAAAAAAAAAAAAAAAAAAGAAAGAAATAAAAATTTCAGATTAATATGAGGGTACAAATGTACAAATGTTTAGATTACATTGTTTTCATTTATAAGGTAAAGTTCAAGTTGTAGTTGAGCCCTTCACCCAGGGCTGTGCTGAACACCCTCACATTGTGTGTATTAGGTGGGATCCCGGCAATCCCCTTCCCTCTTTTGTTCTCTCTCCCCTCCCTCTCCCCTCCCCCTTGCTAGACTATATTTGTGTTTTTCTTTCCTATTATTTGAATGTTAGAATTCCTTGACTGATCCTCTAATTTTCTTATATTTCCCATTTCTGTCTCTCTCTTTTATTCCTGCTTTCTATGTGGTAGTTGCAGCTGTATTTTATACTCTTGAAGTTTTCGTGTTTTTATCAAGCTTTGAATTTGTCAGAACTATTTTTGGCTATTTCTTTATTATAGTATCTTGCTCTTGTTGTATGGGTCCAATATCTTCTTTTACTTAAGGATCATAATGATGAGTTGTTTGTTTGCCGGGTTGGTTGGTTGGTTGTTTTTCCACCTACATGAACTTTTTATCCTACAAGTAGCTTTCTCCTGTCCCCGTTTGTTTGGCTCTTATCCCTTACATTAGTTGTTTTCTTTGAGCATGTGGGCATTTAGTTGTCTTCCTCATGATTGAAATGAAGAACTTTAAAACTAACTGAGCATGCAGGAACTTGTCTGCCATGAATTTCACTGTGGATATCTTGGGAGATGGCAGAGTTTTTATCTTTAGATCTTTCCTCTTAGGTTAACCAAGCTCCCTGAGTAGGTCACAGACCTCCTTTCTGGGGGAAAATTCTGATAGAGGTCTGGGAGCCTTGTGGGTGACAGGGCAGAGCAGTGATGGTGGTGGGCAAAGTCTCAGCGTTCAGCATCTACTTTGCTTTTGGTCATGTACAGGATAGGGATATGATTAGGATATGACAGCCACTTCTGTAATTGTGACTGGTGTTTCAAAGTGCAGGGACTCTCTCTGTCACTCTTCACAAAATATCAATTTCTAGACTTTGTCAAGGCACACAGGACACTTGCTAGTGGCTTGGAGTAGATAAGGGAGACCAGAGACCAGTTTCATAAGCCATTTTGACGCAGTCCTCCTTATCTTAGTCACTTCCTTCAGTTGTGGAGGGACCTGAGGCTGATAGCCCAGTGCCCCTTACAGATACCAGGAACCGTGTTATAAGTTTTTAGTTTTCCCATTTGGGGGTTAGTATTTGGTTTTCAGGAGTCTTCTAAATCCATTGCCATTCATTCATTCAGTAAGTCCTTGAGCTGCTAGACCTTCTTTTAGGTGTTGGTGACACCTCAGTGACTAGGACAGACAAATATCCTTGTCTTGGAGATGCTTACACTCTGCAGGAAGGTGAGCGACAATAAACAAATAGGACAGACAAATATCCTTGTCTTACACTCTGTGGGAAGGTGAGGGACAGTACATAAAAGGAAGCAAATCACTGTGTGTCGGGAGGTGGTAGGTGCTGAAAGAAGGAAGTGAAGTGGGTTTGGGAGTTAACAGTTTGGGAAGGGGTTGGGGGATAAATGATACATTTTTTTCTTTTGTTTTACATTTTAGATTAATATGACAGTACAAATGATTAGGTTACAACGTGTGCATTTGTTAGGTCGTAGCTGTGCCTGGCATCCGGGAGATGTGCCATATATTCTTAATTGTGTCTATTTGGTGGACGCGCACCCACCCCCCTCCCTTTCCTCCATTCTTTCCCCTCCCCCAACTTGAATTGAATTGAGATTTCTCTTATGTGAGAAAAATACCAATTCACTTCATTCAATACTAATTCATTTCTAATTGAGAAAAATAATACTAATATGAAGCCAGTAGATGAACTACAGACGTAGTACATTGGATACTTGCTTTTTCATTCTTGTGATACTTCACTAAGAAGAATGTGTTTCAACTCCATCCGGGTAAATACAAAAGATGTAAAGTCTTTTTTATTTTTAAGGCTGAATAGTATTCCAGGGTTTGCATATACCACAGTTTACCAATCCATTCATGGGTTGATGGGCACTTAGGTTGTTTCCACATCTTGGTGATTATAAACTGAGCTGCCATAAACAATCTAGTTCAAATGTTCTTATGATAAAATGATTATTTTTTCTTCTGGGTAGATGCCTAGTAATGGGATTGAGGGATCAGATGGCAGGACTATTTTGGGTTCTTTGAGGATTCTCCATACTTCTCTCCAAAGTGGCTGTACTGATTTGCAGTTCTACCAGCAGCGTAAAAGTGTTCCCTTCTCTCATCTGCGCCAGCATCTGCAGCTTTGGGACTTTGTGATGTGTGCTCTTCTCCCTGGGGTTAGGTGATATGTCAGGGTGGTTTTGAAAATGAGAAATTTCAAATGACATAGAGAGGTCTTACTGAGAAGGTGAAATTTGAGTAAAGACTTGAAGAAGGTCAGGGAATTAGCTGTGGTAGCTGGGGAGAGGGATGCCAGGCACGGGGACAGCCAAGGCAAAGACCTGGAGGTGGGGCATCACGGTGTTTTTAGGAAGCAGCCCCTGAGGGAAGGCGCTCCTTGAGTAAGAAGTGAGGTCAGAGAGTGACCTATGTCAGGGGCTAATAGACAGGGAGTGTTGTCTGTTTGGGACCTCTCAGGTTGCTGTTGGATTTGGGGGATGCTATTGGGATGTTTGTAACGGGGAGGTGGGACCTGTGGCATTGAGCATAGGTCGGGGGCGGGGCAGGAAGAGAAGCCATGGGGCCAGTTTGGCAGCTTTTGCAGTTCTCTAGCTTAGCAGTGACGGTGGCTTGGATCAGGAAGGTATAGAGGAGGTGACAGCAAAGAAAGGACTAGATAGCTGCATATCCAGTATGTAGACACTGGCCGCAGGGGGCTGTCCAGCACGTGGCACCCGGCTGGTCCACACTGAGTTTCAGCAAGTGCAGAATACACACCAGATTTGGAACACTTAATACAAAACACAGAATGGAACCCGTCTTGCTAATTTTGAATATTGATTACACACCGAAATGATAATATCTCGGGGATTTGAGGTTAAATATAATATGTGATTAAAATTAAGTTCACCTTTTTAATTTTTACTTTAGAAACGTGGCTCTTAAAAGATGTGAAATCACACATGCGGTTTGCATTCGTACTTTCATTGTATTTCCATTGGACAGTGCTCTTCTGGACATACTCTGAAGGGGAGCCAACAGGATTTGCTGCTAGATTGCCAAAGAGAGGCTGCGAGGGTGACCCCAAAACTTTGGGACTGAGCAAGTGGAAGAATGGAGTTGACATTAGTCGAGATGAGGAAGCGTGCAGGTTTGGCATATACGTGGGTGGATTAGGAGTTTAGTCTTGGATCAGTTAAGCTGGAGGTGTTTATGAAATGTCTAAGCAGAGAGAGAAAATAGGCAGTTGGATGTGCACACCCAGGGTCCAGGGGAACCCTTCAGGCTGGAGATGAAAATGTGAGAGTCGGGAGCAGAGATCACAGTCCAGCATTCGAGCCATGAGACTTGACGGAGTCTCTTCTCCTCTAAACGATCCACAGCTTCCAGCACCATCTTCCCTGCCTATGTAGGTTTATGTTTTCACTTTGTTTTGTTTTATTGTTTAACTGTTCCCTCGTTAGCTGGGTTTGCAAGGGAGCCACATTGGATGCATGTGACTTCATTAAACTCAGGCAGTCATCTGGTCGTTGCTCTGGTGGAAGAGAGATGCCTGGGAAATTATAGTCATCAGGAGGAAGCTTCCCGCTCTCTCCCGTCAGCCTTTCTGGAAAGATCATGTCTGTTCCCTTTCCCGTAGGCAAGAAGGCTGCTCGATCTTGCCACAGTGAAGACGAATGGATTGGCTGCCTTCCTTCTGCAGTGTATTCAGGACTTACCAGTCCCACGGGCCCTGCCTTTCGAAGGTAAGCACATGGGCTCCATGCATCGAACAGGGAAAGGAAGCCCCATGGATTCATGGCTAAGCGGAAACACACGTCAGTGAGCGTTCCACACACTCGCTGCACAGCCTCCCTAAGACTCAGTCTCCCCACTGGAAGGACCACCACCTGTCTCATTGGGCTTTGGGAGATTAAAAGGATACAAGTGTGTAGTGTTATCCATCAGCTTCCATTACCTCCTGGGTAACAGTAACTGGAGTTACCCCGTATTAAGTTCTGGTGTTCCTTACTAGCCAAACTCTCATTATCTGTACCAAAAAGATGTGGATACACTTTTTTGAGAAAGAGTTCCTATCTCCTGATCACTGAAATTTAGCTACCCACAACCAGTGGGTTTAGATAATGTGATGTCTCTCAGTACCCACGGTCACCAACCAAACTCAGAAACAGGGGAGGCTTGTCGAGCAGAACTCGGACATCCCAGGCGTCCTGCCGAGTGCCTTATGGACCATACCTGTCCTCTGGAACAACCCCAAGGAGGTGTTGCTGTTTCCACCTTTCAGCTGTGGAAACCGGGCTGGGAGGTTAAAAGATGAGGTCGGGGAAGATGGGCTATACTCTGTCTCCACCTACACTTTCTCTTTTCTCAGAAGGAATTGTCGGAAGGAGAGGCTGCGAGCCTGGCACTCTCCTTGTCCCTCCTCTACTGTAGGGAAAGCTTGTTGGCACCAGTGGCTCCTGAGCTGTGTACAGATGGGTTTATCACCCTGGGCCCTGCCCTCTGGGCCTGTGGAAGGGTGGCTGGAAGCACATGCTTGGCACTTGGGTGTACACCAGCACATCTAAGAACAAGGTACAGACATCAGAGCACGGTGCCTGCCTCAGGCCTTGGTTAATACCTGCTGTCGATGTCGTCAAGCATAGCCAGTCACTTGGGCACTGTAACATCACGCACCAGGGTGCAAAGTTCCCCAAGCTTCTAAAAGTGATGAGTGATATGTTTATTTCTCTTTAAAATGAGAGAATTTTTTTTTTTTTTTGGAGAATTTGGCTGCCATTGGTGATGGCTGGAAAACCGACATGGAAATCAGGTTGGAAGAGGAAGATGTATATCGAGATTATATTGGAGAGGAAGATATATATCTTATGGTCTCTGTTCAGGGCTCTCAGGTATATCCAGAGGGCAGAAAGAGGAACAGTAATTATTAGCTCTGGGGAAGAAAAGAGGAAGCCCAAATATAGAGCATCCCCTCTGCACAGCTCTATAGATGCTTTTCAACGAGCAAAGAGCCTTCCGTAAAAATACCTCGTTAGCCTTTGGGTTGAAAACAAACCAGCCAGTACTTGGTTGGGGGCAGTGAGGCTATGACGGAGAGAACCGCACTGAGGCACCAGCCTGGGTCTCTGGCCCAGGACTTCCGCATTTCTGGAAGGGGGAACTAGACCCTGACGTAGGAAATGGTTTGCTCACCCTGGTTTCAGGATGATGAAGGCAGAGTGGCTGCCCTTTAGGCACACCCTGTCACGGGACTCCTCCTGTGTGGGGTGCGTGAGCAGGGCATGGGAGTAGAGGCAGGGGCAGAGGTCTTGTCTGAGCACTTGGCTGGGGCTCCCAGCGACCCTTGGGCCTTCCATTGCCAGGCCCACCTGGGTAACCTGGGAATCCTCCCCAACTCAAGGTCTTTAACTTAACCCACCTGCAGAGTCCCTTTTGCTGGGTCAGGTGACGTATTCATGGGTTCTGAGGATTAGGACCTGGACATGTTTGGGGGGCCCTTGTGCCTACCACACTCACCAATCCTGATAATGAACACCATTTTTTGAGACTTTACCAAGTGTCAGATATTTTTCTAAACTTTGTCTTTATCTCGTTGCCTCCTGAAACAATTCTTTGAGGTGTGGATTGTCCCCGTAAGAAAACTAAAGCCCAGAAAAGCTAAGTGGCTGCCCCTTATTAATAGTGGGCCTGGGTTTCAAGTTCAAGTGCGTCTGACTTTGGAAACTGTTTCACCTTCGGTTTGCCCTTAGAAAAAGGTAACGAAGGTGAGTGGCGAATGGACCTCTGGACGGGCACTCAGCCCATATGGTGGGATAGACTTTGGGACACAGGTCTTTCGGCCCCAGCCCCTCTGGTGTCAGCAGAAATCATGGCGGGACCCGATGTCTTCTGAGCACGCTTGCTTTTGTGGGACACCGTGCTGAGCACTCAGTGTGCATTATCTCTGTTAGACGGGGACCGTCATTTCTCCCACCTCACAGGGCACAAACTAAGGCTTAGGAAGGTTCTATGACTGTCTTCAAAGTCTGCAGCGTGTGAGTGGAGGAGACAGGGTGGCCACCCGCCGTCTGTTCTGTCCCATCAGTAGCACCACCTCTCCCTGGCAGCAGACCACCCTCCGGCCAGGTCACATCTCCACCTTCATCTGTTTGTCCTTCTCGTACCTTCCAGCTGCTGCGTGTAAGAAGTACCTGTCCAAGCTGAGGACCACAGTGTCGGCTCAGTCTCGCTTCCTCAGTACCTACGATGGGGCGGAGACCCTCTGCCTGGAGGATGTCTACACGGAGAATACCTTGGAGGTGCGGACAGACGTGGGCACGGCCGGCCCCCCACAGGAGAGCCTGGCCACCCTCGGCCTGGAGGAGCTCTTCAGTGCTCACAGCCACCTCAACGAGGACGCGGACACCGTGCTGGTGGTGGGCGAGGCGGGCAGTGGCAAGAGCACACTCCTGCAGCGGCTGCATTTGCTGTGGGCCGCGGGGAAGGCCTTCCAGGAATTTCTCTTCGTCTTCCCGTTCAGCTGCCGGCAGCTGCAGTGCGTGGCCAAACCGCTGTCTGTGCAGACGCTGCTCTTTGAACACTGCTGTTGGCCCGACGCTGGACGACAGGACATCTTCCAGTTCCTTCTGGACCACCCTGACCGCATCCTGTTAACCTTCGATGGTTTTGATGAGTTCAGGTTCAGGTTCACGGACGGTGAACGTCACTGCTCTCCAATGGACCCCACATCTGTCCAGACCCTGCTCTTCAACCTCCTGCAGGGCAACCTGCTGAAGAATGCCCGCAAGGTGCTGACCAGCCGCCCGGCGGCCGTGTCACCCTTCCTCAGGAAGTACATCCGCATGGAGCTCAGCCTCAAAGGCTTCTCGGAGGAGGGCATTGAGTCGTACCTGCGGAAGTGCCATCACGAGCCTGGGGTGGCCGACCGCCTCATCCGCCTACTTCACGCGACCTCACCCCTGCGTGGTTTGTGCCACCTGCCTGTCTTTTCATGGATGGTGTCCAAATGCCACCAGGAACTGTTGCTGCAGGAAGGGGGCTCCCCAAAGACCACCACGGATATGTACCTGCTGATCCTGCAGCACTTTCTGCTGCGGGCCTCTCCCCCAGACTCAGCACCCCATGGCCTGGGGCCCAGCATCCTTCGAGGCAGGCTCCCCAGCCTCCTGCACCTGGGCCAGCTGGCTCTCTGGGGCCTGGGCACGTGCTGCTACCTGTTTTCTGCCCCGCAAATCCAGGCAGCACAGGTCAGCCCTGATGACATTGCCCTCGGCTTCCTGGTGCGTGCCAAAAGTGTGGCTCCGGGAAGGGCAGCCCCCCTAGAGTTCCTGCACATCACTTTCCAGTGCTTTTTTGCTGCCTTCTATCTGGCACTTGGTGCTGACACACCCCCAGCCTCGCTTGGATACCTCTTCAACTGTCGCAGGCCAGGTGGCTCACCACTGGCCAGGCTGCTGCCTGGGCTGTGTGTCCAGGGCCCAGGGTGCAAGGAGGACGGCATGGCAGCTCTGCTGCAGAAGGCTGAGCCGCACAACCTTCAGATCACGGCGGCCTTCCTGGCAGGGCTGTTGTCCCGGGAGCACCGGAGTCTGCTGGCTGAATGCCAGGCGTCCGAGAAGGCCCTGCTCCGGCTCCAGGCTTGTGCCCGCTGGTGCCTGGCCCGCAGCCTCCGAAAGCACTTCCAGTCCATCTCACCAGGCGTGCCGGGTGAGGCCAAGAGCATGCACGCCATGCCGGGGTTCGTCTGGCTCATCCGGAGCCTGTATGAGATGCAGGAGGAACGGCTGGCGCGGGAGGCTGTGCGCAGGCTGAAGGTAGGACATCTCAAGCTGACGTTCTGCGGCGTGGGCCCTGCCGAGTGTGCTGCCCTGGCCTTCGTGCTGCAGCACTTGCGGCGGCCAGTGGCCTTGCAGCTGGACTACAACTCTGTGGGCGACATCGGTGTGGAGCAGCTGCTGCCCTGCCTCAGTGTCTGCAAGGCCCTGTAGTAAGTGTGCCTGGGCACTGGGGGTCGGACCTGGGGGGACGCAGCATCAGGGGGAGGTGTAGGAGCACCAGCCCTGGCTCTGCCACCGTGCTGCACAGGCCTGGCCGGGGCCCCTCCCCTCTGGGCCTTGGTGTCAGTCTATCGTGATGACCGCCATACTTTACTGAGGGACTAGTGTGCCAGGCACTGTGCGGCACTGTCCAGAATTACCTTATCTGATCTTCATGGCCACCCTGGGCTGTGGGCAGGGACAACATTGTCTTCACTGTCCTTGATTTGAGGCTTAGAGAATTGAGGGGACTTGTCCAGGGTCACAGAGGAATGGCAGAGCTGGCGTCACAAAGCATCTTTCGGTCCTGAGTGTGTGGATAGGAGGCTCCATGACAGCCTCAAGGTCACACGCCAAGTTCTAACAGGTGTCTGTGTTAGGAACTGCACCCCATCTAGGGAGACTTATGCCTCATCCGGGACTTTACAATCTCAGCAAGATGGAAATTTCAGGACCCCAGAGGTAGAAAGTGGCTATGGAGCTTTGCCCACTTTCTCAGTCTGTAGACAGCCTGGTGTCCAAATGGGATTTCAGTATTTCTCATGCTGCTCTCCCCCCTGCTGAAGATGGGGGTTCTGCCCTTTTGAATGCCTGTGTCCCTGAACCCAGGGGCCTCTGTCCATATCTTGGGGCTAGGAGGTACATACCTTGGCCTGAGGACCCGCATGCTGCAGGCTCCCCCACTTCCCTTCCAGCCTCAAAGGGGACCTCCTGCTCCCTGTTTAGAGTCTATGAGAAAGCAGAAGTTGTGGAGTACAGTTAAAATCTATCCACAGCCTCCTAGGGCTTTGGGCTACCCCCAGATGGCCTTAATTATCCTAAGCAAGAGATGAGCGTCTCCTTGAATATATTAGGATATACACGTTATATCTTCTCTGGGGCAAGGCAGCAAGAGGTTTTTTTTTTTTTTCTCCCTGGAACAAATACATAGATATCTACTCGGAACTGCGCAGTGACTTTCGTTAAGCCTCATGCAGGGACCATGAGTTTATAATGTAATAATGGTATTATATACCACATATTTCACATAGTTAACATACGTGGGTATTATATATAACGAATATGCATATGAATAGACCCATCAGGGTCTTGGAGGAAACAGATGCTACATTCAAATTGGGTAATTTGAGGAGAGTTTAATAAAGAGACCATTTGCTAAGACGTGGGCAGGAGTTAGGAAGAGCTGGAGGGAGGAGGGTGCAGGGACCTGGGGTTAGTTAGTAAGCACAGGGTGGGTGGGTGGGCTGCAGGGACAGGGGGAGTGAGAACTTAGGAGGTGTGGAGGGAGCTGCATTTCCCTAGGAAGAAAGAATCTTGAATGTTTGAGTGGGCATTTGAAGATCTGTCTGATGGAGTTATTTCCCTGATAGTGTGCATTTTCTTGGGTAGTAGATATTTATTTTTTGCCAGGTTTGCAAAGCGGTCCTTGAACCCCAAGAGGCCAGGCATTGCTGTTCCAGATTATCCTCCTAGGCTAGTCTGTCCCTAGAATTCTTGAATGGACCCTCTCTCCTTAATTAGGAATGCCTGTATGACCCCCCCAGCCTGTGCAAAAGGGCTGGGGAAACAGGTGTCTGTCTCTGGTCCTAGCTCTTGGGGTATACAGACTGCTCCACGCTGCACTGTATAATGGCGCCTCTTGGAATGAAGATGCCTGGGCCAGCTCCCATGATCCTCATTCAGTAGGTTTAGGATGGGGGCCCAGGAATCTGTATTTTTTTTTTTTTTTTT
>NW_003852453.1:3624895-3646593 GCF_000181295.1 Otolemur garnettii
AGTGAGAACTGCTGGGCTGCAGTAATTAGTTTGATTTTATATTACCATCAAAATCCTTGAGCCAGTTCTTCTGCACTTTACCCTACGTACCTAAAGAAGATGCTGAAAGGCCATTTCCTCTGTGTGTGTGTGTGGGGGAGGGTGTGTGTGTGGTGTGTGGTGTGTGGTGTCAGAGAGACAGACAGAGAGAGGGAGGGAGGGAAAGATGGAGGAGGGGCAGGGAGAAGGGACAGGCTCCCCTCCCACAGCGCCAAGCTGTATCTCTCCCACTTGAAGTGTTTCCATGCCAACCAAAATCCTCAATCTCTAGGAAACCCCATATACAAAGTGCCCCTGTATAGGTATCCAGGCTCAGAGAGATCCTGGCTCTCTCTGACTCTTAGGGTGATGGCTTTCAGAGTTTTCTTACTGTGAGTCACAGTAAGAGAGGGAGGGAGGGAGAAAAAAGAGAGAGAGAGAGAAAGAGAGAAAGAGAGAAGAGAGAGAGAAAGACATACCAGCAGGTAAACTTGAAATAAAAGCTTCACGGAGACTTTCCCATATTAAACTCTGAAACACTCTGCCCCCTTCTTCTGTTCTGTTCTATTTCAGTTTTAAAAATGCTACTCAGGACCTTCAAAATTGGTTTCATGACCCACTAACTGGTCATTCAACCTGCAATCTGAAAATCACTGCTCTGGAGGGCCAGAAAAAGGCCACAGGGAAAAGCCATATAATATGGTTGAGAATAGGTTTTGAAGCCCAACTGCCTGGGTTCTAATCCTGTATGCAGCACAAATCTGTAGCATCTCTATATACTAATAATGGTCAAACTGAGAGCCAGATCAAAGACTTACGCTGTTCACAGTAGCTGCAAAGGAAACAGAATACCAAGGAGGTGAAAGATCTCTACAAGGAAAGAAACTGTGGATGACGTAAACAAATGGACAAACATATCACGCTCATGGGTTAGTGGAATCAACATTGGCAAAATGTCCATCACACCCCAAATAACTTACAGATTCAATGCAATACTCATCAAAATACCAACAGCCTATTTCACAGATCTAGAGAACATAATTCTGTAGTTTGGAACCAGAAAGGAGCCCAAATAGCAAAAGCAACTTTAGGCAAAAAGAACAAAGCTGGAGGCATCACATTCCTAGACTTGACAGAATACTAGCAGACTATAGTAACCAAAAGTGCATGGAATTTGTACAGAAATAGAGACGTAGACCGATGGAACAGGATAGGGAACATAGATGTGAAATCATCTACTTACAACAGCGGTTCTCAAACTGTGGGTTGCGACCCACAGGAATTGTATTAAAGGGCTGCAGGATTAGGAAGGTTGAGAACCACTGACTTACAGCCACTGATCTTTGACAAAGCAGACAACATCACACACTGGGGAAAAGAAGCCCCACTCAGTACACAGTGCTGAGAAAATTGGACAGCCACATACACAAGGATGAAACAGAATCTATCTCTCACCACTCACAAAAATGTAAGACATGAAGCCACAGAATTCTAGAAGAAAAGGTAGGAAAAACTCTTCTAGACACTGGTCTAGGCAAATAATTTATGCCTGAGGCTGTAAAGGCAATTATAGCAGCAACAATAATAGTTAAATGGGACTTGATTAAACTGAAAAGCTTCTGCACTGTAAAGGAAATAATCAACAGAGCAAATAGACAACCTACAGAATGGGAGGAAATATTTGCAAACTACACACCCGATAAGGGGCTAATAACCGGAATCTACACAGAACTAAAACAAATCAGCAAGAAAAAAAACTAACAACCCTGTTAAAAAGTAGGCAAAAGACATGAACAGAAGTTTTCTGAGAGAAGATGAACAAATGGCCCACAAACATGAAAAAATGCTCAACATCACTAATCATCAGAGAAAAGCAAATTAAAACCACAACGAGATGTCCCCTTACTCCTGTTAGAATGGTTTTTATTCAAACATTCAAAAACAATAGATGATGGTGCAGATGCTGAGAGAAGGGGGTGCTTATCCACTGTTGCTGGGACTGCAAATTAGGGTAACCTCAGTGGAAAACAGTATGGAGATTCCTCAAAGAGCTAATAATAGACCGTTCAACCCAGCAATCTCACTACCCAAAGGAAAATAAGTCAGTAGATCAAAAAGACATCTGCGTTTGAGTATTTATTGCAGCATGATTCACGATAGCAAAGATATATCAACCCAAGTGCCCACAAGTTCACGAGTGGATTAACAAAATGATGCCTTTTACAAGGGATAAATTCATGCCTTTTGCATAATTTGGAAAGAACTGGAGATCACTATCCTAAGCAAAGTATCTCAAGAATGGAAAAGCAAACGCCACATGCACTTTCTAATAAATTGGAACTAACCAATGGGCAATAACCAAGGAAAGTAAAAGTCGTTGGAAATCCAGCGGTGGAGTGAGGGGGAGGAAAGGAAGGGCGTGACCCCATCCAACAGGTGCCGTGAACACCATTCAGGCGATGGGCACGTTTATAGTCCTGATTCACGCTATGTATCAAAACATCTGTACCCGCTTAATACATTGAAATAGAAAACAGTCTATGTGCTGTGCAGCCTTGGCTGAGTCCCTTCGCTTGGTCTGTGCCTCAGCTTCTTTATGTCTTTGTGAACATAGTAGTGGTACCCACTTCATGGATTTGCAGTGAGAATGAAATAATGTCATTATTGAGAAGTGCTTAGGGCAGTGCTGGGCACGTAACATGCTCCGTACTTGCCAGCACCCGTGTGACAGTGACTTTTGCTGTGTGCCAGGTGCTCACAGGGCTGGGCATGGCCTGCTGAGGTCGATGGTTCCATTCTTCCCTTTTTGTAGATGAAGGGCCAGCAAAGAGCTAGTAAGAGGCTCATCAGGATCAGAACTTCCCGCTAAGGGACTCCAGAGCCTGAGCTGTTCTATCACGGAGCCCGGGGCCTCTCAAGTTTGCCTGAAGATAGAGAAGGGTGCTCTCAGTTGTTAAAATACACAGATCCTCAGGCCCAACCCCACATAGATGAGATTGCCAGCTCTAGGGTAGGGGTCTGAAAATCTTCATTTTAGGGAAACTTTTACATTATCTAGTGATCAGGTGAGGTTTGGAAACGTTACCCAAGAGGAGTGTCAGAGGGGGCTTGTTAGGCAGGGTCCGGCCAGTGGGAGTTGTGTCTTTGGGGTTCAGGACTGGTTAGCAGGCCCTCTCCGAGCACATGCCAGTTTCCAAAGTTTTGGCCACTCTTATCCACCTGGTCTACCATCTGCTGGCCTAGACGCTGATAACCACCATCGCCCCAGGGGTGGCCTGTCTAGTCCAGCTGCATTTTTACTATATATCAGCTCCTTTCCACCATGGACCCCTCAGTGAGGCTGCCGTGATCACCATTTTCCTTTTATGGAGGTAGGAACAGTGCCTCAAATTACATCTGTAACTTCCTAATGTTCTTCAGCCAGTGTTCCGGGTCCCCACTTCTTGAGTTGTCCCTACCAAAATGTACCACGTCACCTCCTTGGCCAGGGATGGTGGAGGCTTCCCTTTCCTAGATGCTGGGTCCTTGTGACAGTTTTCGAAGCACGCGTGCTCACATGTTGGAGATGAATGAGAGTCTCTTTTCGAATTCTGTATACTCTTTCCTGTCCTAGCGGCTCCATTTTCAAATGCATTTGTTTTGCCGTTTTTAGTTTGCGGGATAACAACATCTCAGACCGAGGCATCTGCACGCTCGTCGAACGCGCTGTTCGCTGTGAGCCACTGCAGAAGTTAGCGTAAGTCAGCTGGGGCTGTGGACACTGGGTCCCACGTCCCCTCACCTCACTGCAGGGCGGGGCAGGGGTGAGTGGATGATGGGCTGGGGCGGGAGTGTTTGCAGAAGCAGGTGCGGGTGACCCCTGTGTGGTGGGAGCAGGCAGCGCTGTGGTTGAGTGCTCACTACCCACCCTGTTCTGTCTCTGTGTCTCCTCCCTGCTGGAACTTCACAGTCTGTTCAACAACAAACTGACCGATGGCTGTGCGCACTCCATGGCCAAACTCCTCGCATGCAAGAGGAACTTCTTGGCCTTGAGGTGAGCCTGGGGTTTCCCTATTTCCTGGAGACTGTTTTTTTTCCTACGGTTGAGTCATTCTGGTCTGGCCCTGGCCCTGGCCCTGCCCACACTAGGCTGGTGACCTCCTGACTCAATACAGGGCCATTGTTCCATATTGAGCAGGATTTCTGTAATGCCAGGACACAGGCCCCCTTGCAAATGCTGGACGGGCTTTGCTGAGGGCTTCCTGCCTTCTGACCTTTGTCCCGCAGGGCAGAGACAAGTTTGCAGACCGTTCTGTGTCTAAGAGTGTCAACATGCTCTTGGGGGCTACCAAGTTTTCCAAAGTTTGTTGAGCATGTCCCACTGAGTGGGGGGCATACACAGTCTTTGCCACCCCAGCCATGGCAGCCAGTGGCTGACTCCCTCCCAGAAGGTCCTTTCTCCACTTGAGGTGTGTGGGCTTTGCACTCCCAGCTGGGAAGTCTGTGTTTCTGCTGCTCCAGAGCCTCCCAGCCTCAGCTCCAGTCTCTCTGCTACGTGACACTTTTAAATTGTCACTCCAGCTGGTTCTTGGGTTGGCATGGCTTCCCTGCCTCTTGGATGTTCTTGCCTCCGGTGATTTGTGAGGCAGTATAAGAAAACAAGGCAAAGAATTGCTTCTATCCATTTTTTCTACCTTATGGGCTGGGTTTGGGGATGAGAGCTGCCATTTGTGTCCCCCATTCTCTTGTAAAATGGGGATAATAATTATAGCTGCCTGTCTTAGGCCACCTAGTGTTACTGAAAATGAACACCTGAGGCTTTATAAATTAATTTATAAAGAAATTTATAATTATTATAAAGAAAAAAGATTTATTTGGCTTAAAATTCTGAGTGGGAAAATTCAAGCTTGGGGATCTGGGGAGGGCCTCAGGCTGTTTCCACTCATGGCAGAAGGTGGAGGGGCTGGTGTGTGCGGGGACCATATAGTGACAAGAAGGAGAAAGAAGGGGCAGGTGCCAGGCTCTTTTTAGCAGTCAGGTCTAATGGGAACTAATAGAGCGAGAACTTACCATTATCACGGGGAGGCCACCAAGACATCCGTGAGGGGTCTGCCCCCAGGACCCAAACCCCTTCTATACGGCTCCCCCTCCAACACTGGGGATCAAATTCCGACATGAAATTTTAGAAGGGACAAACATTCGTGCTGTAGCACTGCCTCGTGGGTTGACAATTCAGTGAGTTCATATATGTAAAGGGCTGGCACCGTCTAGTAAGGGCTTTCAATTAGAAGTTCAGTGGCAGAAAGATAGTGGGTAAATCAAGTAAGCCCTCAGCCTGTTTATTCTTATATTAGTCTAGTCCTCCAAGAAGGGATTAAACGTGCAGCACGTTTACTGGGGAAAATTCCTATGAGAGAAAGTGGGGAGGCCAGGCTTTCTGAGTGAAGGAGAGAGGGAAGGATGGAAGGTTGGAAGGAAGTGCCTTGGATGTCAGTGCTGTCCTGAGAGATTTCAGCAAGGCTGCTGGGGAGTCCTTGTGCCAAGTTGAGCCAGCAGAGGAGTCTCCTGTCTCAGTAATGCTTTGCGCGGACACCATGATGTTTGATTTCAGAGCACGACCGTTGGGCCCTTAGTTAGGTCCAGGGACCTGAGGTTGGAGATTGCAAGGCGAACAGTTGCCCTATAGGCTTGCTGTAAGCCAGGTAGCTTAAAAGGCCTTTGAAAAGATTAAAGCATTTATAGTATTATTATTCCAGGGGTTGTGGGTGAGAATTCTGGGGACTTCTCTGAAACTGTGTCTGGGTTTCCGTGTAGCTGGAGTCTTCCTTGCTGGGGGTTCCCCCAGCCCTGTCTTATCCCTGCCTCCTTCCCCACTTTCCAGAAGGCTCAGCGGGAACTCCCTCTCTCTCCCAGCCGCTGCGGAGCTGAGAAGTCTGGGAAGGCTGCGCCAGAGGTCACAGTGGGGTCTAGACCAAAGGTGACTGAGTCTGGCGAAAGGTGTGACAGTGAGTCACTCTTACTTCCCTGGGGAATCCACCTCCCAGGACAGCTGCCTATTGTGACTCCTGCCCAGACCTGTCACACTGCTTTGCAAAGCAGCTCTCACCTCCCCGCCCCTTTCTCTTTGCTGGTAGAAACCGTGGGAGCCATTGAGTAAGCTTCCCCCAGGAGGAGCAGGCGCCCTGTGCTGCTGCCTGCAGGAGAGGTCCTCAAAGCCTTCTGTGTCTCTGGCCCAGCGCACTGATGGGTCTTTTCTGCAGCCTCAGCTGTGCTCTCTCCACTTCTCTGTCTTCTCTTTCAGGCTGGGAAATAACCACATCACCGCTGCGGGGGCCCAAATGCTGGCTGAGGGGCTCCGGGCCAACACCTCCCTACAGTTCCTGGGGTAGGTTGGACTCCAGGGAAGTGGGACCTACATGGAGGGGTTGGAGACTTCTGAGGATTTAGGGGCTGGTGAAACTCTTCAGCCGGCAGGTGCCAGAGGCACCTAGGTGACAGTGAGAAGGGACAGCCAGGGAGAAAGTGGTCAACCCTTTGCTGCCTCCACACTTGCTGCTTCACCTGATAAACAGGAAGTCTAGGATGGCAGGGTGGGGGGAGGGCAGTCCCCACAGGCTGCTGACAGGAAGCCTCTGCTCCTGGGGTGCTCAGGGCTGGGCCTTTGGGTGCACAGTGAAAGCAGTTGGGAGCTCTACAGGACGCTGCTGCCTGGGCTCCCCTCCAGACTGATGAAGTGAAAGGATCTTGGGGCAGGACCTGGGATCAGTGACCTTAAAAAGCTCCCCAGGGCACCTGCAACTGGTGGAGGGGGGTAGGGGTGAGAACCAGTGACCTAGGAAAGACAGGGAAATGGGGAAGGATGGGCATGGCTGGGGACGTCAGGGCACGATCCAGGGCCCCTCAGAGCTCTTGCTCCCTGTGGGCCGCAGTGGGGCCTGCCAGGAAGGGTCCCCCGGCTTGTGGGGTCCAAGGGTGGAGCTGCCTCTGCTGTGTAGAGTGAGTGGTGTTATCCCCAGAAGCTATTCTACTGGCCTGTCATGCCCTGGTGTGACCTGGGGTCCATTTCACAAGAACTGGGGATTTTAGAACTTGAGACTGTAGGAAGAGACAATAGCCTTGGGACCCAGGGGTTACGTCCCACTTCCTAAGCGAGAAAGTTGCCCACAAGCTCAGGGCAGAACGGGACTGTGTTGCTCTGGAGACAGCACCTTTGCCCACGGCCTTAGTAGCAGCACAGTCTAGAACAAGGAGGCCACAGCCCCTCCCACCAGCTCTCTTCTGCCTGAGGTCACATCTGTCACATTTGAGGTCACATCTGTCCTATCTGGGGCATTTACTTTTCTTCTAACAGATATTTATTAGGGTCCCTCTCTGGGCCAGGCGTTGTACTAAACCCACCAAGCACTGTCATATGATACACGCCGTTCTATAACTTGCATTATTTATTGATTTATTTTTGCTTCGTAATATTTTATAGGAATTTTTTCAGGTCATCATGACCTCACTTTTAAAAGGAGAACCACATAGTATTCTACCGGGTGAATATCCACAATCTATTAAATCAGTGGTTCTCAACCTTCCTAAGGCCACAACCCTTTAATACAGTTCCTCATGTTGTGGTGACCCCCACATATGAGGAGCAGTGTCTCGGTTCCTAAGACCATTGGAAAGCACATATGATCCCCCCGTTGATACATGCTTACGTAGTTTTCAGGGTTTTTGCTACCCCCAGAGCACAGAGAGGTATTGACATACAGCCAAACCCAGTAAAACTTTACTGAATGAACAAAAATGCAGCCAACCTCCCGGTTCAGCTGTCAAAAGGTGTGAGCTGTGCTCTGCCTTTTAAAAAGGGCTGTTTCCAAATTATAGTGGTTAAGAGGAGGCTGACCCAGAAGGTGGAAGAGTTTAATGCCATGGATGGTGCCTGTGGCTCAAAGGAGTAGGGCGCCGGTCCCATATACTGGAGGTGGTGGGTTCAAACACAGCCCCAGCCAAAAACTTCAAAAAAAAAAAAAAGAAAAGAAAAAGAAAAAAATGTTTAATTCCATTAAGGTATGGAGGTGTTAACACGAAGCAAGAAACCTAGCACTCTGGGAGGCCAAGGTGGGTGGATCGCTTGAGCTCAGGAGTTCGAGACCAGCCTGAGCAAGAACGAGGCCCCATCTCTAGTAAAAATAGAAAAACTAGCCAGGTGTGGTGGCAAGCACCTGTTGTCCCAGCTAGTCAGGAGGCTGAGACAGGAAGATCATTTGAGCCCAAGTTTGAGGTTGCTGTGACCTATGATGCCACAGCACTCTAGCAAGGGCGTCAGAGTTAGACTGTCTTAAAAAAAAAAAAGAAAAGAAGAAAGAAAAGAAAAGAAGCAGCAGCAGGAGATAAAGGGCCGGCTTGTGGAGGAAGTGGGACTTACCCTGAGTGGGCACAGAGGGTAACTAAGTACTGTAGGTGGCCGTTCCCAGGGAGCAGGTCTGAGCTACAAGCCAGGGGAATGTTACAACTGTGTGACTTCCCCTCCCCGAGGATTGGGTTGGGTGGGCTCCTGCTATTCTTTAAGTATAAAAGTATTCTTTAAAGGTGCTGAAAACTCTGTGTGCAGTTTGGCCAATCCCCCAAGAAGATGGAGGCAGGTCTATTCTGCTGGGACCAGGTGCCCCAGGGTTAGACCTCTCTGGAATTGGGTGGTCCTGTGCCTCTGGCTGAGACAACAGATGTGCTGGCACAGATCCAGGAGACATGCTGGGTCCTCTCTAACACTGTCTGTTCACTCTCTTGGCCTTTTTAGGTTGTGGGGCAACAGAGTGGGCGACGAGGGGGCCCGGGCCCTGGCTGAGGCCTTAAGTGATCACCAGAGCTTGAAGTGGCTCAGGTAAGTGAGCTTGAGAGTCGATCAAGCAGTTGGCATGGTGAAACCAGGTGAAGAGGGAGTAGCTTGAGCCAGTTTTAAAGGTCTTTGAGCTTCATTTCTTCCTCCTTTTGTTAGGGAGCGAAGGAAGTAAGGAAGAGAAAACACTGGATTTGGAATCAGGACACATGAGTCTGTCTTTCTGGATGAGTTTGGAGATGTCACTTGTCTTTTCAGGGTCTTTATTATCTAAATTGAAGACCTTGGGCTGGATCAGGCTCCTTTTACCTTAAAGACCAACTTCAGTCTGTTGATAGAGGCTGCCCAGTGGACCATGTTGAGAAGGATTTGAAGGTGCCCCGGGCTTAAAGAACACTGTAATCAATTAGTCATGTCAAGGTCAGGCACAGTGGCTCATGCCTATAATCTTAGCATATTGGGAGGCTGACATGGGAAGATTGCTTTCAGGACAGGAATTTAAGACCATTCTGAGCCACATAGCAAGATACTATCTCTAAAGAGATAAAGAAGCAAAATTATCCACCATGGTAGGGGCACACCTGTGGTTCACTTCAGGCTGAAGGTGAGAGGATTGCTTTGACGGTGCAGTGAGCTATGATGATGCCGCTGCACTCTAGCCCAGGTGACAGGGCAAGACTCTGTCTCAAAAAAACAAAAATTGTGGTTCAAGCAGCTAAGGCACCAGCCACATACACCAGAGCTGGAGGGTTCGAATCCAGCCTGGGCCCACCAAACAACGGCTGCAACCAAAAAATAGCCGGGAGTTGTGGCGGGCACCTGTAGTCCCAGCTACTTGGGAGGCAAGGCAGGAGAATCCCTTGAGCCCAGGAGTTGGAGGTTGCTGTGAGCTATGGTGCCAAGGAACTCTACCCAGGGTGACAGCTTCAGGCTCTGTCTCAAAAAACCCACCAAAATTGTGATGGCTTAGAAAAATACTAAGGAAGAGCATTGTGGTCAACTCGTGGTCTCCGTAATGGGGAGACTAGGAGTGCTATGTGTTTTGCTCATCTCTGGGGTTCTTCCCTGCTCCGACACGGCTTAATCTCATGTCTATATTGTCCAGCCTGGTAGGAAACAACATTGGCAGTGTGGGAGCCCACGCCTTAGCACATATGCTGGAGAAGAACACCACACTGGAAGAACTCTGGTAGGTTTGGGGGATTCCTTGTTCCGGGGAGGCAGGTGACAATTGTTTCCCTGGCCTCATCCATAGAAGCAGTTGTGTGGATGACTGGGTGATTGATCGTTTTTGGCTTTATCTGTACTGAGTGGTATGAAGCTTACAGAGTGTGGTACATGGGTGCTATTTCTTTTTATTTAATTAAATGTATCGGCTTGCTGGTTTGTTTATTGCCTCCTCACGGCATAATAGTCAAGAGCACAGACTCTGGAATCAAGCAGGCTGTGATCTAAGGCAGGTTAAAGAACAATCTCTGAATCTCGGGTCACACCTGTAAAATGCAGGGCATGGGGGCTCACACCTGTAATCTGAGCACCGTGGGAGGCCATGGTGGGAGGATCCCTCGAGCTCAGGGGTTCGAGATCAATCTGAGTAAGAGTGAAGTACCTGTCTCTATGAAAAATAGAAAAATTAGATGGGCATTGTAGCAGGTGCCTGTAGTCCCAGTTACTTGGGAGGCTGAGGCAGGAGGTTTGCTTGAACTAAGGAGTCTGAGGTTGCTGTGAGCTAGGCTAATGCCATGGCACTCACACCTGGGAAACAGAGTGAGACTCTGTCTCAAAAAATACATGCATACATACATCCATACATACATAAAAAAGAATGTTTCCAACTATAAAAGATTTTTGTAAGAATTAAATAAAGTGATAGCTATAAAGAGCATAATCTAGCGCCTGGCATATGTGTAAGTAAGTGCTCTCCATACATGTTAAATTGTCACAGTGGCAGGGTCACTGTGATGCTGCCATTACTGCTGCTTCTGCTGCTATAACGACTTCTATTAGTACATGAATACTACGATCATACACTTTTGTTATTTCAAAGTGAATTTGAGTTTCTAAGAACACTGGGTATTAGGGTCAGGGATCTCTTTGGAAGGTGGAAAGGAGTTTGGGATGATTGAAAGATGAACAATGAATTGTACTTATACCATTGACCTGAAGCATATCCCAAGTTTTTCATCGTATAGATGCCACCAAAATAGTCTTCTGATATGTCGGGGTCAGGGCAGTCCCAGGTTATATTGGGGAGATAAATCAGTGAATGTTTGATATTTCCAGGAAGGAGAAAAGCACTGAAACATACTGGCATTGTCACAAACAGATATCGTGAGTGGACCTTGGCTGTTGGCAGGGTTCACGGCTCTACTAAAGTATCGTTGATTATATCCTGATTGGATTTTGCTACTTGGAATTTCATAGAAGAGGAGCACTTCACTGTGAGGGCATTAGATATGACTGCTGTTACAAGATAAATTTTAGACAAATGAAATTTAGCAGAGTTAATTTGAGCAGAGACTGATTCATGAACCAGGCACCACTCAGAACCAGCAGAGGTTCAGAGACCGCCACCCAGCAACATGTGCAGGCAGTATTTATTGAGGGAAAAAGGAAGTGACTACAGAAACAGCTTGATGGGCTACAACTAGGCATTTGCCTTATTTGGGCATGGTGTGATGAGGCATTTGCCTTGAATGGACAGGCTGATCACTTGACTGCCTGTGATTGGATGAAGCCCAGCACTGTGATTGGCTGAGACTCAGCTATTTGTTATAAGACTGTATTCCTAAATTAGCTTGCAGTTTGTTTACATAGTAAGCTAGATTTCAGTTTGCTGCATAGAAACTCATGGTGTAGAGGCAGCCTTAGGCCAAATTTAGTTTAATTGAACACTACATTAGGCTGTAAATGACAGCAAACTTCTATCTATAGAGGCTTAAGCCAGGAAGGGGTTTATTTTTTCTTGTATAGGCAGTCTGGAGGTGGGCAGTGTAGGCCTAGAATGGTGGCTACAAGAGGCCATCAGTGGTCTCAACTGTCTCTTTTAATTTCTACCCCACCATCCTTAGACTGTGTCTTCATCTTCATGGCTTTGTGCTCACAAGATGGTTGCCCCACCTGCAGCACTACTTATGCATTCCAGGATTCAGGTTATGTACCCAGAAAGGGTGAAAGGCACTAACCAGGGTTCCTCTCCTTTCAAAAGCAGCCTTGGGCCAGGTGTGGTGGCTCCCACCTGTAATCCTAGCACTCTGGGAGGCCAAGGGAGGTGGATCACTTGAGCTCATGAGTTTGAGACCAGCCTGAGCAAGAGTGAGCACCCTGTTTCCACTAAAAAAAGTGAAAAACTGAGGCAAAAGGATTGCTTGAGCCCAAGATTTTGAGGTTGCTGTGAGCTATGACGCCATGACTCTCCATCAAGTATGACAACGTGAGACTCTGTCTTAAAAAAGAAAACAAAGTTCTGCTTTCTTCTGAAGTTATTTAAATAAATAAATAAGGGTGGCACCTGTGGCTCAAAAGGGTAGGGCGCTGGCCCCATATGCCAGAGGTGGCGGATTCAAACTCAGCCCAGGCCAAAATAAATAAATAAATAAAAAGTAGTCCTGGAAGCCCCACCAGTCAACTGTAGTAGAGAGTGGGAAAGATAGATTTTTCACCAAGCACATGGCTGTCCCAAATGAATCGAGGCTTCTGTTAATGAAGAAGAATGAGAAGGTGGGCATTGGGTAGCTGGGACGCAGGGGAGCTTGTGAATTCTCATGCAGAGATGTCCTGTGATTCAGAATTCTCACACTCCACTGTGTGTGCTTACTGTTTCCATAAGTTGGGTTTTCTAAATAGGAGGGCCCGTGAGTTAACATTTATTGGCTTCATTGCCTGAAATGATGCCAGTTGGATTTTCTTTCTTATTCTTGCCAGCCTGGAGGAGAACCATCTCCAGGATGAAGGTGTGTGTTCTCTGGCAGAAGCACTGAAGAGAAACTCAAGCCTGCGCGTCCTGAAGTAAGGAACCTGCCACTAGGAGCCAAGACGATAATGGTCGACCTTGGGTGGGGTGTTTCTGCACCAGAGAGTTGGGCAGCTTCCCAGCTGGGGCTTCTCACGGGAGGTGGCTTGCTAGAAAACAGCTTGTCTTGGTCTAGGGTAGGAAGGGTTCTAGTGCAAGTTGCTTGCTTGGGGAAACACTGGGGGGAGAGCAGTGAAGTGAGGTGGAAAAGGGAAGGTCACCAATTGAAAGAGATTCTGGAGCCAGTTATCATGGAGGGAAATTGAGCTCAGTAGCGCTGGGTCACTGCAGCAGCCAGCTCAGAATATACCTGGCTACCCACCCATCCAGGGCCAAGGAGGTAGGTGTTTATTCACCACCTGCCTGTCCTCCATATGTCAAGTTGTGCTTGTGTGTGCTGCATATCACCCTCCACAGCCGAGCCTGCTCCTGGTGTCAAGATAATGGGCTCAGGCAGAGTGTGGCTGGGCTTCCTAGCAAGCCGGGGGCAGAGAGCGGAGTGGAGCACCGTGGCTTCCGCGGTGCAGACTCAGTGGACCCAGGCCATAAGGAGGTGAGCAGTGGGTGTGAGTCCCACTAGTGACCATCATGTGCTGTATCTGTCCTCTCTGAGGCTGGTGCAAAGTTCCATCTCATAGGAACCTCAGGGAACCATTGGATGGCTACTTTTGTTAGAGGAAGGTGGTGTGTTTCCTTCCTCCTGACAAATGTGGCCTGAAGAAAACATGTGCCTTTAGAGACAGACTGTCTCTGTGAGCATGTTAACTTTGCTGCCAGACTGCCATCCACTCTGGGGATGTTTGTTTGTGTTGCTCTGCAGGGGCTGGGAAGTGGCCAGCTGTTTGGGGGAAAACACGTCCATTCATTGCTTGGGTGGAAGTGGGCTGTGAGGTCAGGGGATGCCCAAATATGTCCCAAGTCAGATGCCAGCTTTGCATGGTTGGGGGGGGCCCATTACTGACGAGGTATGGATATGGTGAGTTTGTTGTTCCTCACTGTCCTAGACTTACTCCACTTGACCCCAGCAGATGCCAGATAGTGGCACTGGGGTTGTCTCATGCCCCCGTCTCATCAGCCTTGCTATTCAGCATCCCAAACTGAACAGCATCCGCACAAAAACTGAACTTCTGATATATCGAGAGAGAGAGAGAGAGAGAGAGAGGTGCCTGCATTTTTCCTTTTCCAGCCTTAGTCTCTGCTAAGACTTGGTTAGGAGTCTAGGGCCTGGGACTAGACAGCCTTGGGCATGGTTACCAGCCATTTCTCCTTGGACCGATGCCTCAGTTGCCTACAGTGTAAATGGAGGCAATGATTGGCCCTTCCTCAAAAGGTTGTGGGCATTTAGTGATAGAATATAGGTAATGAGCTGGCACCTAGCAAAAACTCAACAAATACTGGCTATTATTGGTAGCAATGCCTTACGGTCAACTTGTAAGAAGTTGCTAAGATTGTGGGGTGGGGGAAGAAAGGAGGAGGACATCACCTAGAAGGCACAGCAATAAGCAGAGGAGCATCTTGGGGCCACATAGCTCTTCCCTTGCTCTCCCGGTCCTGTTCCGTCTCCCCTCCCCATTTCCAGCCACCTCATACTTTTTCGAATCTGAGTCTCCATCTCCCAAAGCTCCCCAGATGGAAACATTCACTGGTTATTTTATATCAGAGCTCCTGAGCCAAGTGCTTTAGCTATACAGACGGTGGCAGGTCTTCCTAGCAGGAGAGCACCTGGGACCGGAGGGGTTGGGGAGGGACTGTGGCTTCCTCTGGTGACAAACCCAGTGGCCAGGGACCTGTGCCACAGGAGATGATGGACAGCAGATGCGAAACCCAGCATGCTCAGCACCTGCCATGGATTGATTCTCATACTCTATGAGAGGGGTGCTCTTTGGGGCCTGTTTCATTGATGAGGAAGTTGAAACTGATTTGCTTGGGATCAAGAAGGAAGTGGTGCAGGTTGGATTTAAACCCAGGAAGTTTAGTACTGAAATGTAGCATCTTCCTAACGAAAGGATGACTTTTTAAATTTTTTTGTGAGACAGAGTCTCAGTCTGTCACCCTGGGTAGAGCATCAGCCTAGCTCACAGAAACCTCAAACTCGTGGGCTCAAGAGATCCTCCGGTCTCACCTCCCGAGTAGCCGGGACTACAGATGCCTACTGTGTTTCTCCAAAAATAAGACACTGTCTTATATTTATTTTTTCTCAAGAATACACACTAGGGCTTATTTTCAGGGGATGTCTTCCTCTCCATGTCTAAATGCATGACATGGCTATGCAGATTATGCTGCATAGCCACGCCCATCACTAGGTCTTATTATCGGGGTAGGGCTTATATTTAACAAATGCGTAGAAATCCTGCTATGGTTTATTTTTTGGTAGGTCTTATTTTTGGGGAAACACGGTACTAGTTTTTCTATTTTTAGTAGAGATGGGGGGTCTTGCTTTTGCTTAGGCTGGTCTTGAACTCTTGAGCCCAAGCAATCCACCTGGTGCCTTGGCCTCCCTGAGTGCTGGGATTACAGAGGTGAGCCATTGCCCTTGGCCTCAGGAAGGGGCTATTTAATTAGATTATCTAAATCTGGTCCATGGAAGAGAGAAAGAAGGTGCATTTTCACTGAAGGCATTGCACCTTGGCTGATGACCTCACTGGGAATCTCAGGCAGGAGAACATGTCTGGGAGACTGATGGGCCTCAGCAGGCTGGCTCCTGAAGCCTCCTGGACAATCTCAAGAGGAAAACCAAGAATCCCTGAAGTTCAACATTCCATTTGTCTTTTCCAGGCTGTCCAACAACTGCGTCACCTACCTGGGGGCAGAAGCCCTTCTGCAGGCCCTTGCAAGGAATGACACCATTCTGGAAGTTTGGTAAGGCCCGGGGCAGGCACAGTTTGCCTCTCTGAGCTTCAGTTTTTCTATCTGTGAAAGGGAATGAGGGAAAATAGGAATGTCCGAATTGTGAAGATCCCTTTTGATGGTGACACCCAGTGTCACTCTGTGTGTGGTGGCTCTAGTTCTCTGCCCAGGGAAGAACTCTTCACATCTTTAAGCAGGGAGCAATGCTTTCATTGTAAAAGTCTCCGCTGTTTATTCACAAACTTCTCTCTTCTTAGCAATGGAGTAGGGCAGCGCCTGTGGCTCAAAGGAGTAAGGCGCTGGCCCCATATGCCGGAGGTGGCGGGTTCAAACCCAACCCTGGCCAAAAACTGCAACCAAAACAAAACAAACAAGCAATGGAGTAGGAATGGGTGTGTGGCTGAAGAATGGGGAAAAAAGGGAAAGAGTCCAGCCCTTGCCCTCCTGGGCGCTGCCTCTGCCTTCGCTGGTCCAGGATGTTCTGCAGTTCTGGGCGGGGGTTACATAGCATGGGGACTATAGCACAGTGTGTCCAAGTCTTTATAATTAAAGCTGCAGTCCTTATGTGTTTGAAGAAAGCGTTGAGTCACAGCCTCAAAGATTTGTCCCCCTTGTTTCCAGAGACCTATTTCTCACCCAGAGAATGAGTAGAAGATTTTCCCCCGGTCTAACGTGCTGGAGTGAATGTTACTGTACACGTTCCAGGCACTGGGCTAGGTACCAGTATTTAAGAACTGAGAGATTTCTTATAAAATGTATTATTTCAGGCTTTCTCAAAAGAGCTGGTGACTCCGGATCCCCTCCAGAGGAGAGGAAGGGGCAGGCTTACTGTGTCTGATGGCAGAGCCACAAAGCCCACGTGGCTTTGACCAGTCCCTTTAAATCCTCATTGAGTACACTTGTGACCCCTGCTTTAAATATGTAGACCTTGTCCTTCTCTCAACAAGCATATCAAGGCAGCTGCAGATGTGAATATCAAATGACAATGTTAAAAACAAAAACTTCAGAAACATGACCTGTGTTGGAGAGATTTTTCTTTCAGTAGGGTTATATCATCGCTGCCAGCCTGTGAGGTCATCAGGTTCTGGGCAGAGTGCGGGTTCTTTTTTTGTGTTTGAAACCATGGCACAGTCCTAAGAAATGTCACATTCTGTATCTGGGGAGCAAATCAGCATCACATTGATATTTTAAGGGTTCTGATGTTATTTGCCGTCTGTTAATGGAGCTCGGGAGGGCACAGTGCATTCTTCACAGATTCTGTTGTTGCCTTAAAAAGAATTACCAGCCTTGGGGAGTCTGTGACCGGCTGGGTTCAGGGATGTGGACTCTCCCCCTGCAGAGTCACGGAGCCTTGTTCATCATGCAGAATGATTCATGAGCTGCCCTGGCTGACAGAGGATAAAAACAGCACAGAGTTCCCTCCCAGGAGCGCTGCAGCTGGGCCGGAGGGTCAGCCCGTCCCAGGCATGGATTTAAAAAGTGGCAGCTTCCGTTTGAAAGCACTGCTCTAATTTTGTCCTCACTCAACCCTCTCTTTGCTTGATCTCCTTTAGGCTCCGAGGAAACACTTTCTCTGGAGAGGAAATTGAGACGCTCAGCCACAGGGACGGCCGCCTCTTGCTGTGATGTCTCCAGGCTCCTGTTCCTTTGTTTGCGAGAAAGCCGGTGCTTTGGGCCCCAGAAGCTGGATTCCATCTGGCAGGGGCCTGTTCAGTCTGAACCCCCTCCTGCCCAGGGCTGAATTCGTGTTCTGGGAACACACTAGGTCACCTTTATTCTGGTGGAGGAAGGAGCATCAGTGCCCTCCAGAACAGAATTTTCCCAAGCCTATGTTTCACTTTGGCTTCTTCTCCAGAATCAGTGCGGGGTGGGGAATGCCCCTCCTCCGTAGTACGGGGCTGGCCTCCAGCTCATCCTCTGGGGGCCTATGGATATGCCTGTTAACTAAGCCTCTATTGTGGTAGAGCCCTACTGGCCTCATGGGGAAGACCCCTTCTCATTCTTCTCATGAAGAAGACAGGTATGCAAGAAGCATCTTTCTACCAGGTTGACCCATAGACCATCTATCCGGGCCATTCCCCACCTGAGGTTCCCTCCACTTGTCCTGGGTTTGTCCATGCTCCTTCCTTTGAGGTTCAGCTACAGAATACCAGTGATCTCAGCTTTCATATTTTGCTTTCACACCCTCGACCCTGGCACCCAGGGTGGCAAGGGCTGCAACTTAGCCTGCTTTCCTTTGCAGTGCTTTGGATATTGTTGGATGGGGACACATGACAGCCATTTGTTCCCCCAAACATTCTGGATTTGCAAGCAAAATATGACCACACTCCAGCTGGTTTCACACGTGGACTTTTATTTCCAGTGAAATCAATTACTTTTCAGTTAAGCCTTTGGAAATGGCCCCACTTTAAAAAGCTCCAAATGCAGCTTTTTAAAATTAATCTGGGCCAGAATTTCAAACGGCCCCACTAGGCTTCTGGTGGCCGCCTGTGAACTGAACTCTGACAACAGACTTCTGAAATAGATCCGTAAGAGACAGTTCCATTTTATATGGGCCAGAGTGCTTTAGGGTGTACAGTTATGGATTTTAAGTTTACAAGGGCAAAATCAGGCTGTTCCTCCTAAGCAAATGTCTTTCTGGATTTTTCAAAGTGATGCTTGTTGAAGCATTTGTAAATTGTCAGGGGCTGTGCAAATGTTATTCTCTTAAACATTATTATGTGTGAAACTGGTTAATATTTATAGATGACTTTGTTCTATTCTCCTAAGTTTATACTTTTATAGACAACATGACCATGAACTTATTGTTGTACATAATCACAGAGGAATAAATTATTGAGTCACCGCAGCCCTTTTCATTGTGACCACACAGTTTTAAGTAGTCCTAAAACTTGTTGAATTTTAAAGCACAATTTTCTGCTGGAAGGGGGGAAAATGATGTGTTCAACCAGATAATTTACTGCTTAAGGCAAAAGCAATTCTTAGGAATAAGCCAGCAATCAAAACACATTTGGCTTCCACTTAGAAAAGTCTAGCCCAGCAGGAAGTTTTAGGCTGTGCCGGAGACTCCAGCCTCCTCACTCAAAAAGGCCCCTAGGCCTCCCTCGATCTCTCCAAGTGCCTTCAGGAGTCTTTAACGGGAGAAAAGCGGAGGGTATTTGTGTACAGCTCTCCGCTGCCAGTGTCTCTGGTGCAGGTCTTGTATTGGAATAATTCTTAGCTGCATTTAATGAGCCAGGGCTCAGGTGGCTGCTCACCAGAGTGAAGTCGCACTTCCTTGAAAGGTTTTGTGTGTCAGGGCCTCCTGCATCTGTGTGTGTCTGTGGGCTCTTTGTTGTTGGTGTGGTGTTCTGTGCCCACCACTGTTTCTGGGACAGAAGATCAGATGGGGAGGAAGATAGGAGAAGCGTCTGCCGTCCAGGAGAAAACACAGTTGCCCGTCTGCATAGCGCCACGTTGGGTTATGAATTCCTCTTAGTTCATTCAGCAATGATTCACCAGTTAGGAAAATCAGTGGATGGACGAAACAGATGTGGTCCCTGTCCCCAGGCACGCAGGAAAGAAAGGGTGGAGGGAGAGGCAGGCAGAGAACAAGTAACCTGGAATATACATAAACTGAGGTCTTTGGCCTGTTGAGGGTTGTTCCCAGACAGGTTCTCTGGGGAGGTGCCAGGTGAGCTGGGTCCCCAAGAATGAGAAGTGTCTGCCCATGTAAATGGGTGAGGGGGGTACAGGGGTGCATCACAGTCACCAGGAGCAAGCTGCACAAAAACCCTGATGTGGGACAGAGTTTGTGTGCCTGGTAGCTGAATAACGAAGCCCAGCGCTATCCAGATCGTAATCCCCGGGACCTGTGAATGTTACCTTGCACGGCAAAAGAGACTTTGCAAATGTGATTAAGTTAAGTCGATCTTGAGCTGGGAAGATTATAGTGGCTGACATGGGTGGGGGCTGTAAATGTATTTGCAGTGTCTTTAAAAGAGAGAGGCAAAGGAGAATTTGACACGGGAGAAGGCACTGGACCACTAAAGCAAGACATGACAGGCTTCTTAGGTAGAGAAGGGGCCGTGAGCCAAGGAACGCAGAATCTAGAAATTGGAAAAGGCAGGGAATCAGGTTCTGCCCTGGAAGCTCTGGAGGGAGCGTAGCCCTATCTGCCTTGCTGCTAGCTTACTTAGGACTTATAATATCCAACTGTGAGAGAATAATTTGTAAGGGAAACTGATAAGGCATGTTTTAGGCAAACCAAGGGAAGGGTGTCACACATGGGTCAGCAGAGAAGTAGGGAGGGCTGGTTCAGGAAGGGCCTAGGTGGCCATGGTCCAGTTTGGTCTGGATCTTAGAATAATGGCAAGCCATGGAGAGTTGTAAGCAGGGAGAGGCAACCCATTTTCCAGTTAAAGAAGATATCTGTGGCTCCTGGGTGGAGAGGGGACTGCAGGACATGGGGTGAGATGGGGGCAAGTGAAGGGACCATCTAGGAACTGCTGTAGGCAAGAGGCAGTTGCCAGTGGAGGGGAGAGAAAAGAGTGGATTCTAGAGACATTCTGGAGGGAGATTCCCAAGGACTTACAAATGGATTGGAGGAGAGGGTTGAGGGGAAGGGGAAATCCAGGGCGACTCACAGACTTCTGACTTGAGTGACAGGGGCACTGGGGAGGACCAGCAGGAGACAAGTGTGGAAGGGGAGAGACTTCTGTTTCGGATCGTCATGTTTGAGACATCTAATAGAGACATCACGTGGAGATGTTAAGTGGTGGTATGACTTTGGGGACCATGGGCAAGGTTATGGCCAGGGATAACAGTGCGGGAGTCCTTGGCATCAAAATGAGGATGGGACCCTCAAGCCTGGATGACATAACCCAGGGAGCGATTGTGGAGGAAGAAGAGGCCCGAGGGCCCAGGTGAGGATACTGAGATCTTGATAAGTGATGACTGACGGAGTTCAGAGTGGGAGGAACTTCCTAACTTCCTAACTTTCAGAAGTCCAGCAGATACCACTGAAAGCATTTTGGGCCTGGTAGGTAACTAGTGAACTAGGATTTTTGATTTTAAAGTTCTCTGACAGGGAAGTTACCTGGACGGTGTGTGCTCATGGCCAGTGGCTTATCCGGGAGCAAACAGATTCCAGTTTTGTGGCTAAGAATACATAATTCTTATGCACAAAACAACAAGACATTAGAGTGGGAGATTTTTAAAAAGAGCCTCAGATTTTAATTATATTCATCATCGTCCTGGAAGAAAAAAGATGCCAATCTGAGTGTCCTCCCCCAGCCATCGTGCCAAAACAACATGCTGAAATGAATATGCCCCACGGAAATGTGAGAGGTGGAATCATATTCCCAGCGGGCTGAGTGGCGACTAGAGCTTCCTTCCATTATTGTACCAGGACAACTTCAAGCCTCTCTCTTTACTTAGGTGATTGGTCCAGCCTCATGGGAGAAACACACACACAGGACAACACCTGGTAATGCCCACCAGGGGCAGGGTGCGGAGCCCTGGGTGGTGAGTTACAGGTGGACAGCAAGATCTAAAAGGACATTCCCCTTGGAGAATTATGTGGGAGGAGGCTACAGCTGGACAGACAGGCAATCCAAGATCTTTGACTTGCGTTTTTCCAGGATGCTTTTATATTGCTTTAAATTGAATCCCTAACATTTTCCAAATAATGCAGTCCTCTAAGCTTTGCTTTTCCCTAATCACTCATCCCGAGATGATGCCTTCTCAGGAGGGCTACATCCCTTTTTTATTTGTAAGAACCTCTGTCTTGCTATCTGCAGTTCCACATCCCTCTCTGCCCTTCCTTCTCATCTGCTCTGTCTGTATCCCCAGAAAATGAGCGGTTCTTTTGGGACGCACCCTTGCCTGGGTGACTGCTGCAGCCTCCTGACTAGGGTCCCTGTTTCTGCCCTTGATGGAGGGTGTGAGCCTATGAAAACATACATCAGATCAACCTCTTCTCTGGTCTGAACCCTCCAGGACTTCCTGTCTGGTGTAGGGTAAACGTCAAGGTCTCAC
>NW_003852453.1:3646769-3649622 GCF_000181295.1 Otolemur garnettii
AAACTACGGCCCATGGGCCACATGCGGCCCACTGGGGACATTTATCCAGCCCGCCGGGTGTTTTTGCTGCTGCTGCCTGTCCTGCTTAGCAGCTGACTTGTCTGGGGGTCTGCAGTCTGGCCCTCCAGCGGTCTGAGGGACAGTGAACTGGCCCCCTGTTTATAAAGTCTGGGGACCCCTGGGACAGTGGCATGGTTGCTTCCTCATTTCCTGGAGCACTTTGTTCAAATGCCGCTTCCTTGAGGGAGTCCTTCCTTGAACAGTCCCCAGTCCCTCCCTCCCTCCCTCCTCAGTGTTGCCTTCTTGACATGCGCTAACTGATAGATATTTGTTTCTTCCTTCCCTGAGATTGTCAGCTCCATGAGGACAGTGACCAAGCTCACCGTGGTGTCCCCAGAGTTTATAAAACTGCCTAGCCTATAGTAGGTGCTCAATAAACTTGACATTCATTTGAATGAAGTATCCACTCTCCTTAGCTGGGTGCCAACTAGAAGTTGGGGCAGATTATAAGCATAAGTCACCCCTTTCCTGATGCTGTTAGTGTCTCCTTCCTAAGGTTTCTTAAGGTGTGGGACCATTCCCAGCGCATTGACTGTCCCAAACAGGACTGAGATGGAGCATTGATACCAGAATTTCACTCTTTAGGAGGTCCTTGGTGTTGCAGATTCTAAGAATGAACCCATGGACCACAGATCAGTGGTCAGATAGGACTTTTATTAGAAGTTGGAAAGGAATACAGAAGTAAAAAAAGCACCAGAGCTTCTGGAAGGGGGAAAGAACTGAAGACCTCCCTCAAGAGTCTCCACGTGGGCTCTTTTGTCTAGGGGTCTTAAGTCTAGAGGATTACACATGGCTGACAGTTGGTAGATAATAAGGCAGGCATCCTCAAACTACGGCCCGCGAGCCACATGCAGCCCGCCTAAGACATTTATCTGGCCTGCTGGGTGTTTTTGCTGCCGCTGCCTGTCCTGCTTAGCAGCCGACTCATCCCAGGGCCCGCAGTCCGGCCCTCCAACCGTCTGAGGGACAGTGAACTGGCCCCCTGTTTAAAAAGTTTGAGGACCCCTGGATTAGGGTGTGTGTTCCTACAAGGTAGAACAACCCCCTAAACCATCACAGGCTGCTTTGTTCATGATCTTATCAGAGCCCAGAGGGTGTATCCTGAAGAAGGCAGTCTGCTTGTGCCTGGAAATGGGGGTCTGACTTCTGAGCTCACCTGGGCCTAGAGAATGGGGGGGCTCCCTGTCTAGCCCTGAGTGGTGGAATCCTGTATCAGCACCATGTTTCCAATAAAGTGCATTAAGTCACTTTACTCTGTGTGTTTTTAAAAATCAAACATAGAAATCATTTGTCATTGATACCAGGAAAGAGCTCAAACAGGAGAGCATGGATTTATAGTTCAGCTGGATTAGTTTAAAGATGATTAAAGTAATCCCTTTTATCTTATCAAAAAGAGCTTTTAGGCGACCAGAGTAAAAAGCCCCAGACAGAATGCTCTGTTGCACCTGGAGTTTCTCTTCCTTGAGAAATAAGCTCATCTCGACCCTTCATCCATTGACTGAGCACTACGCTGGGCTGTGGTGGAGAACTCACTTGTCCAGCACAAATTTTTGTGGGGATGCCTGGTCCAGTTAGCCTTCGTGCTCCTCCTGAAGGCCCATATTCACAGGGCTGGGGGAGAAATTGCGGGAAGCAGAAGGATTGCTGGGGGGAGGAGGGGACATCAGGAGTTCACTTCCTTGTTGTTTGGTGGAGATACTGAGAAGAAGGCAGGAGGACGTGAAATCAATGCCACATTTAGTGAGGCTGGAAGTAGGAGGTAACTGGTGTCAGCTTGGGAAGACTGGGCAGAGTCTAATCACTACCCCACTTGTGCTGCTGAGGCCTCCTAGAGTCCTGACCTTGGCCCCTTCCAGGCTACCTGGAGCTCACCTTCACATTCAAAAGCCACATTTAAATCAATGGCTTGTTAGGTTCCTGCTGTGTGCAATAAGAGGACAGTTTAGAATTCCAGCTGACCTCCCAGTAAAACCCTCCTGAAGGGTTCCCATTGCTCTTGGAATGTAAACTAAGCCTGGCCCTGGCTCCCAGGGCCCATGCTTTCTGTACCTTGCAGTTTTCAGTTCCTTCAGCTGGTCATGTACTTTCGTGTTAGTTTCGTCTGGAGTGCTTCCCCTCACTCAACTGCCAGTTAACTTCAGACCTGATCTTAAAGGCAACTTCCTCACACAGGCCTTTTCCAAGTGCCCAACCACCCTTTAGGTGTGCTCAGAGCCCTGCTCCTCCGGAGGCTTACCACAACCATAATTAAGTAAGTGATCATGTAATTAGTTGTTTTTTTTGTGGGCCTTTCTTGCCAGAGGCAGGGGTGGCATTTTGCTTGTACACTGCTATTTCCTGGTACCTGCTTAGTAACTCAGCCACCAGTGATGGGAACCCAGGGCCAGGCTGGGAGGAACAGGCTGTGAGTGAGGGGTAGGGGATTGATAAAGGCAATCTGTGAAGGCTGGAGCCATCTGCAAAGGCTCCTGGGTGAGATTGGACTTTGGCTGGGCCCTACACAGAGGGAAGAGGATGGACATTTCAGTTGAAGAAGAATCCCATTTGAATGGAGATGGAAGGAATCCTGGCTTGGAATCAGGAGAATTAGGGTCTCGGTCCATTGCCTGGGTGATGGGGGAAACTTACTTTCCTTCTTTGGACCTTAATCTCCCATCTGTAAGATGAGAGGCTGGTTTATCAAGAACTGCAAATAAGGCTCGGCGCTTATAGCTCAACCGGCTAAGGCGCCAGCCACGTACACCTAAGGTGGCGGGTTCGAATCCCCAACCCGGACCCGCCAAACAACAATGA
>NW_003852453.1:3649821-3671410 GCF_000181295.1 Otolemur garnettii
AACTGCAAATAATAGCACCATGATAGTATTTCCCAATCTCATACTCTGGCAGACCTCTCTCTTGCCTGTGAGCCTGAATATAGCTTGAGACTTTTCTTTAACACAATGTTCTAGGCAGCCATTGCCAATTGATAGGAGATGGGAGTTGTGATAAGTCCTGTTTGTCAGGCTTGCCTTGAATGAAAATCACTTAGGTGAAGTCAGGTCCTGTTAGGTGAAATCAGTGTCACTGTCTGATTCAGTAAAAGTGTGACCAGAGGACAGAGGGAGGGAGGTTTCTGAGCACTGTTGGTGGGAAAGAAAGCAGAGAGGTCAACAACACCAAATACCATCATCAGAAAGGACATAAAAATGTTCCAGTTCAGGAGTGGCAAACCCAAACGCCTTCAGGGGCCAGTGAGAGAAGCCAAAGATGCCTATTTTATTTTGGGTGATTATGGCAAGGAAGAGAGGGGGCCTGTTTACTACGACTGTTTTTTCATGTGACTGCTTTTATGTATTCATTGGTTTAAATTCCCAGATATTCAGAAACATGTCACTTTCCACTAGGGAAATTTGTGTCATGATTAAACACACACACCCCCCTTCTCAGTATTAATCACCTTCTCCCATAATTAGTACTTAGAATGTCAAAGGAGAAAGAATTAATTAACAGGAGTATCCAGTGCAGCAATGTTCTGGGACTGATGAAGCACTTCCTTAAATATTTTGAGCACTTTAGGGAATCAGAAGCTTCCCTTCTAACTGAAAGCTCCTTAAGTACACCCCAAGTCCTGGCTGGTGGCCATGGGTGCAGGGCTGAGTGAGGCAGCGTGTGGAACCCCTTCACCACTCTTAGGAGGCCTCCTTCTGAACTGGAACAGGTGGCAACAGGTTCAGAAAAGCAGACGTCCAAGGCTGAATATGAGAGGGAGAAAGATATAACTTCTACCGAGCTTGTTTTCAAAACAATCCTTGCTGTAAGACAAATGATACCATTATCTCCATTTCACAGATGAGGAAATTGAGGCTTAGCGTGGTTGTGACTATCTCGGCGTCTAAACGAAAGCACGAAAGACTTAAACTTAGGTCTGATCTAAAACTGTGGTCTTTCATGGGATCCTGGAATCCTATTCCCAACTTTCTTCTGGACTGCTCCCAACCCAGCCCCAAACTTGAGTCCACAGTTTTGACAGCTAAGGCAAGAGCCTAGACCCGGGCATTAGAGGTGGAGCTGGGAGAAGCACAGCGCTCCGCCCGGCTCCAGTATCAGCCAATGGCGACGCGGCATCCATTGAGCTTTCGCCCAATCAGCTAGAGCTCCCCGCCCCCATCCCGCTCTTCTCCGCCCCTCCCCTCCGTTTTCCCTTTGGCTCCACCGAGCTTGACGGAACGGAAAGTCCCTTCAGCGGGCGCCGGGGCGGCAGCCATTGGAGGAAGGTCTGTCACGGAAAGCCCCAATCAGGGTGCGCACAGGAACACAGCTCGAGCTAGGATTGGTTAGCCCGGCGGTTGCCCTCCGCCCCCGCCCCCTCCCTCTCCCCCGGGCTGTTCAGAGGCGGGGCAGGTGGGGGCGGGCCCAGGTAGCAGGTTCGGCTGCGCGGGGGCCGCGCGTCGGAGGTAAATACTAGGGCGGTGGGTGTGGGGCGCCGGGCCGGCCCAGGACGCCGGCCGGGGAGGCAGGGCTAGGGGCGACGTCCCACCGCCGGAGGTGAGTGAGTGAGACGGGGGCGAGCTGCGGGCCGCCGGGTCCCCTCGAGCGCCCCTCTCTGGCCTCAGAGCTCCCGGAGCCGCCGCGGCGACCGTCGGGCCCTCGGCGCTGGCCCGTTAGTCGTCCCGGCAGCAGCCGGCCAGGCCCGCGGTGTGCCGAGCCCGCTGACGTCAGCCTGGGCTTTCCCACCCCCGGGCTTCCCCACCCCCCTGAGCCTTCTCGGGAGGGCTCCTGAGTCCTGCGAGACAGGTCGCCGCCGTCGGGAGCTCCGAGAAGAGAGAGTTTGGGGTGGGAGCAGCGCGGGTCGCAGTCTCCCTTTTCGGTCCTCCATGTACAGTTGGGGAAACTGAGGCACGGGCCACCGGTTGGCTCCCGACGGCCCCAGTTGGCATCGAGAGCTCCGGGTTGTCATACCTCGCGTCTGTGCCGTGGGGCGTACGGATCGTTCGGTTTTGGGGTGTTTGTGGCTCTCTTCCAGGCATAGCAGTCGGGGTTCTGGCCTCCTTAATGGCGTGTTCTGCTTTTTCTTTCAGTTTCCCTCTTTCCAGGGTGAAGATGGTTTTACACAACAATCCGGAGTTCTTTAGTTGAAAGGTGTGCTCTGTTCAGACAGGTATTCATTGTTTCTTTTTGTTTTTCGTTCCTATTAACGATCAATGAGAAAATGGAGAAATCTTGAAGGAAGATGGTGTTCTTGAGTTTGGTACACAGCTGGGTCAGCTGCCCGGTTATTCATGTCCTTGGCATCTTTTCTATTCCACCCCTTGGCATTTGCATGTTTTAGGGTGGTTGTCATCTTCCAGCCACCAAGACTGCGCAGGCTTCTACCTCCCCACCCCCACCCCCCACCCCCGTCATCCCCGCCACCTTCCTCTCCCCAGTTTTCCCTGGAAAGTTATATCCTTGGCTCAGCTAAGGAGCATTCCTACCTTGCTTTTGAATTCCAGCTAATTGGAAATCTTAATAAGAGTGTTCATTTTGCAATCATTGGCTCCCAGAGAAAAACCCAGGGTGTTCTTGAAAGGGGGTTCATTAAGTGTTGGCTTTCTGCACACCCCCTCATGCTCCAAGTAGGTTGAATGGCCCCAAGAATTCAGCCTGCCATTCCCCACTGGGTAGTGGGTGGATTTGAACTGGAACAGTAATAGGAGGAAATGGTTTGCTGGAAATTGCTACTGAAGTTGGTGTACTCTGAATGATCACACCCAGAACGTTCTCTAATATTCAGCTGCAAAATTTTATGGTATTCTTGCAAAGAAGCCTTTCTTTGGGTAGCAACTTTTGTGAGGAGCTGATAAAGCTAAGGCACTCGTTATGTAAAACAGCTCCAAGCACGGAACAGCAGTGATTTCTGTAGTCTGGCATGCCTCTCTGTGTATTTTGTTTGATTTAAGGAAGTCTTTAACACAGAGAGAGAAAGGAGAAATTAGCCTGCTCATCATACTACTAGTATTTTAATCCTAATTTCTAATTACTGATTTTCACCCTATCATCTTCAGTTTGTCAGGGTTTTTTTTTCCCCATTGGTTATGCAGGATTTAAAAGCATCATAGAAGGTAGAGAGGTACTAGGCAGCTAGTTTCAAATAAACCTCAAAACAACTTGGTTTCCTAATTGTGAAATTTTCTTTGTTTCTTCTGTGTTCAACAATGATGTGGTGTAAAAATTGACCATGACTTCTTTTATCTAGAGCAGTGGTTCTCAGCCTTCCTAATGCTGCAGTTTTCATTGCTAAATTTTCATTGTTAAAAAGGGGTCACGATCCACAGGTTGAGAACCGCTGATCTAGAGAATTAGTGAAGTTTTAGACAAAAATCACTAAATACTCCCAACTCCTGAGTTTTCTTTCTCTCTTTCACTCTTTTTTTTTTTTTTTAAACCAGGAAGAAGCTTTTAATTGCTTTGGATGAGGAAATGAAATTTTGGCTTTCATGGTTATCTCTTGAGTCCTGCATTCCTTCCTCACTACTGAATGCCTACTATATGTCAGGCACTGGTGTGGGCACTGGGAATATAAAGGACTTGGACTTGGGGAACTTACAGTTTGGAAGTCAAGGGGCAGGTTTAACCTCAGTATGGCAGCAGTGTTCCTTGTTTTGACATGCACATGCAGATGTGGGAGCCAGATTTTTTTTTTTTTTAACCTATAAATCCTGCTTGCTTTAGGGACTGTGTACTAGTGTCACAATCTCTAAGGAAATGGAAAGTGACTCAGTTTCTTTTCTGGACATGAAATCTCTGTATTCCTGGTCTTTAGCTGTTTAGAAATATAACAACTTTTTCTTTTTGTGAAAGATATTCTTTCTTAAAATCATTCTAGATATTCTTTCTTAAAATCCTTCAAGCTGTCTAGAAGCTTTTGGACCAAAGCCCCTGTGTCTTCTTTCTTTAGTCTTCATGCTGACCTTCCTACTTCTCTGCCATTTGTCATTAGGGGCAGAACTTAGTGTTGAAGTTTTTACTTGGATTTAGATAGCCGCCTGTGATTTTTAGAACAAGCAGGGTATCTCAGGAGATGCCAAAAGTTCTTGAATTAGATCTGTCTTGTGAGGTTATTAGGAACATTTGATTACCTGACAACTTGAGAATGAAAATGACATTGTATCCTCTGGATAAATTAACTTGTCCATTTTCTGTAGCTAATGATGTTCATTTGTATATATGTTGACTTTTAGAATGTGCTAATTCTGCTCTTTAATATTTTCGTGTAAAACGTACATCTTGATCATCTTCTTTCCATTGCAACCGTGAAAAATTGATAAATATTTGTGCCTCCCAATCCTCATCTTGGTTTAATGACTTTTTAAAAATACAATTAAATCCCCCTTTCCTCCAAACCGAGACCATCAATATATTTTCAAATCTATGTGATCTTCAACTATTCCCTCATCTTCAAGGTCCTCAAAAGAAAGGCCTTCTTTTTCAACATGTTTTTAGGGTTAAATATATCATTGTCATTTAACTCTTTGATAATCTTCATTCAGTATTTATTATCAAGATATTCATAATCTCTCAGTTGTCCAGCCTGAAGATAGTATTTAGATGAGTGAGTCATTTGTGATACATTCACCCTCAAAGTGATTTACCAGTAATGTAGTAAGAAAATACCAATGAAACTTTCTCCCTCCACACGGACCCCAACCTTGCCCTTCTGTGATTTTGGATGTGGCTGTGTTGTCTTACAGCTCCTGTGGCCTTCAGTAACGGCAGAAGCAGAGTGAACGTGGGATGATTGGTCTTAAGTTGTGTATTTTTCCGTGTCTGACGCTGTACTGAAAGCATAAAAATACCAAACCGAAAAACCAACCTTCCTGGTTGATAAAAAGCTCATTTACAATGTGATTTGAGTGTTTCCTTCCACATTGTTTTGAAGCCAGTTTTTACTGGGTAGGGTACTAAGATGTGACTATTAGATGTGTCCCCAGGAAAGAAGACTGTTGACCTTGAATCATTTCTATAGTGGGGGAAGTATGTGTTAGCATATTTGTGTTATAATACTGGTATTTTGAGAATATTAATGATCATTACATTTATCATCTGTTATATTTCTAGAATGGAGCCATAAAGTTACCCATTTAATTTTCTCTATCGGTTGCAATGAAGAGATCAGTTTTTAATATCGTTTTGTTCTTAATACATTCTTTCTAAAAGAGAAAGGACACATCCTTTTTATCTTTGACAATGCTTTTTAAATATTTTATAACTTTTGCTTTAGCTGTTCTAGTTGTCTAACACGACCCGTCCTGTTACTGAGTCTAAGCTCATTCCCACTTGTGCTAATGTAAGTGGGGGAAAAAGTCACCCTTCCTTTAAACACCCTTCCTGTGTTCACTTTAAAATATGGTACTTGGAAACTACTGTTTATTGCCCTCAACTTTTTAATAAGACAAGTAGTTATATAAATTTTTAACTGTGGACCATTTCCCTTTAATGATTTTTTAAAAAGCAGTTTTGTAATCAGACTCATTTAAAATATAAGGTCCATGGGCGGTGGTTGTGGCTCAAAAGGGTAGGGTGCCGGCCCCATATGCCAGAGGTGGCGGGTTCAAACCCAGCCCCAGCAAAAAAAACAAACAAACAAAAAAAAACTATATCTATATCTATATCTATATATATACACACACATACACATATATATATATAAGGTCCTAGTGCCTTACATATAGTAATATAGTTTATCTTGATAATATTTTATTAGCACTAATGGTTTTTATTTTAAATTGTACAGGAATTATTAAGCTAGTCCATCAATCTAGTAGGACTTGTTAGTATATGTATAAATAACTATGAAGATTCCAGGAAGTTTCTGATTTTAATATCTGAGATAACTGTTTTTAGGAATTTTTAGAAAGAATTTCTTAATCAAAATAGAATTGCTTTTCTTTTTTAACAAAAATTTTTGAGCAAAACAAACTTAAATACATTTTAAAGAGAACCAAAACCACCCCTTACATTTTCAGTAGTTGCCAAACTAATGCAATAAAGCCTACGTGTCCTCTACTTCCAAGGACGCTTTCAGAATTACTGTATTTTTGTTATTGTTGCTTTGTTTGTGTTTTCAAACACCCGAATGTATTTTACCTCTGGCTTCTCAGAACTGATTAGAAGTAGTAAATTAGAAAGCAGTAAACAGTAAAAGGAGTCAAGTGCGTCCTGCAGGAAACCACAGAAAATGGCTGGTTGCGAGGGGGAGCCACAGACTGCTGATCTGTAGCAGCGGTTCTCAACCTGTGGGTCGCGACCCACAGGAGCTGTATTCAAGGGTTGGGGCATTGGGAAGGCTGAGAGCCACTGATCTATAAGAAGCAGACAGGCCCTCAGGAAGCGCAGTGGAAAGTCTTTAACAAAGTAACAAAAAGCCCTACATGTTGAGAGCCACACACAATAATTATATTAATAACGATAATTCAGGGATCCAGAAAATAATAAAGCCATTTCCTTGTTGCAGGTGTTGACATTTTAAAACTATTTTAGTTAAAAATAACATTTAGTTTTTTTTTTTTTTTTTAAGGAATAGAGCCAAATTGAGGGGTTGGGTAGATGCTTGAGTCGCCCTTACGAGGGGTTTTGTTTCTATGATGCTAAGGTGTCTTATGTAAGTAGCAAATATAAACTGATCCCATCCCTGCTGAAGTAGACAGTGCCCTCAAGTGGAACTAAAACAAACACGTTACAGAAAAAGGAGGGAAAAAAAGAGAGAGAGAAAGAACCACTTCATGCTACTTTTGTCTTGGCCCTTGCCAAATGTTGCAGCTATTTCCATAATGTTGGTTAGAAGGGGTACCAAACTCTCAGCTTATCTTGAGTAATCCACGTGTCTCATTTTGGCTTGTAGAGGGACAGACATTTAAAAATACTTTACCATCATGGAATACCGCATTATCTAACAGCGGTTTCTAAAAGAGATGTTACTCAGTGTATAGATTTGCCAGATTGTTTCATGAAATGATTAAACTTAAAACTTGGTTCTTTAGTTTTAGGAGTGTTTATTTTTTTGGCCGGGGCGGGGTTTGAACCCGCCACCTGCGGCATATGGGGCCAGCGCCCTACTCCTTTGAGCCACAGGCGCCGCCCAGGAGTGTTTATTTTTTAATTGCAAGAATCAAATAGGTAAATATGATAGTGCTATCAATTTCAGCCATTGCCCAGAATAATAGAAATGGATACCTCTGTCTCAAAGAAGGATGAAATAAGTACTGTATTTAGACACCAAACAGCCATGTTCTTGTGACAGAGGATACATGGGAGCTATTGTTCACAGCAACATAATTAATTAAAATAATGACGTAAATTCTCAGTTCAAATTAATGAAACTATAGTTTTTAACCTTCAAAAGTAGGGTTGAGAATGAGGCTACTTAATTATGGAAGATTATTGTTCTTGTCAAATTTTAAATGAAAATTTGAAGCTGAAAAAGAAATCATAAAAATAAGTCATCTTTCACTATATTCCGTCCTCATACTGAATTAAAATTGAGATGTCAAAACACTCATAATATAATGCATTTGTATCGCCTTGTTACATAGTCCCAAGTTTTAATGGTACAAAATTAATTTTAAAAATGTCTTTTAATCAGATTGTAATATCTGATATTTGTCTTTGTGAGAAATGAAATGATAGATGCGATTAATTAATGTGATTAACATTTTCCCATCTAAGGACAAAATGTGCAGGATGGAGGAAATAAAATTGAGTCAGAGGTAGAATGTTCTACCCATGGATGTTTTAATTCCTTCAAAATGCAGCATCAGACCAAGTGTGGTTAATGTCAGAAGATAATTTTGTGATATTTTTATTGATAAATGATGTTCAGCATTATATGATGGATAACTCTTTACTTAAAACGACGTGGTTGGAAATGATGGCCTTTTTAGTTAGAAGATTTTTGTGTGTTTTGCTCAAATACAGCAGTTTAGCCATTTAAGTTAGGCAGGATGCATTAAAAAGGCTACTTTTTAAAGTTCGAACATGTCAGACTATGCATGTAAGGGTAAAATAACCTTTAAGTTTTTGCTGGAATCTGATTTTATAAATTTCAGTGTCTTAGAAACAACTATTACTGTATTACCTTTGCAGATACTTTATAATAGGATTTTCCTTAATTATGCACAGTTACAGTAGGTGAAAGTCATATTCTGTATGTCTTTTAGCCCTTTTAGATATTTTTAGAAATACTTCTTTTGTGCGTGTGTGTTTATGAGTCAAATGAAATTTTACAAGTTTTTAACCTTAATTTTAGGTCATGTAGAATGAAGTCTGAAGTTTATTTCTGCTTGTTCACCAGGCATTCTGATTTGCTGTCTCTTTACAGCATGGACACCAAATTACTAAAAACATGCTTTGGGACTGCCAGTGAATTTATCTTTTGCGGTTTTACGACAAACTTATCAGTAGTTCCCCCTTTTTTAAATTAATGTTTTGAAGTTAATATCACAATGAGTTCAGGCTTATGGAGCCAAGAAAAAGTTACTTCGCCCTACTGGGAAGAGCGGATTTTTTATTTGCTTCTTCAAGAATGCAGCGTAACAGACAAACAAACGCAAAAGCTCCTTAAAGTACCAAAGGGGAGTATAGGACAGTACATCCAAGACCGGTCTGTGGGGCATTCGCGGATTCCTTCTGCAAAAGGCAAGAAAAATCAGATCGGATTAAAAATTCTAGAGCAACCGCATGCGGTTCTCTTTGTCGATGAAAAGGATGTTGTAGAAATAAATGAAAAATTCACAGAGTTACTTTTGGCAATTACCAATTGTGAGGAGAGGTTCAGCCTGTTTAAAAACAGAAACAGACTAAGTAAAGGCCTCCAGATAGATGTGGGCTGTCCTGTGAAAGTACAGCTGAGATCTGGGGAAGAAAAGTTTCCTGGAGTTGTGCGCTTCAGAGGACCCTTATTAGCAGAGAGGACGGTGTCGGGAATATTCTTTGGAGTAGAATTGCTGGTAAGTTTGATGAATATTTTAGTGGGCTGTGTGTGTGTGTGTATTTGTATGTACATGTGTCTTTTTCCCTTTTAAGTACAAGATCAGTTTTCCTAGAAGTCTTCTGTGACTTTTAATATTTATAATCTTTAGGGTTTACTTTTTAATGATATGATGATCATGCTCTAAACTTTCAAAACACTACATACTACATAGTAGGAACTCACACATAGATCACCTGGTTATTGCAGAGAGTTGTATCTTAGAAATTTTAACATTGCCTATATTAAAAGTAAACTCTGATCAATAGTCACATCAGAAATTGTTGATTATGACATTATCATTTATAGGTTTCTTAATTTTTCTTAACGTGTGCTATTGAGTAATAAAAATTTAGATATAATTTTTTAAATAAGTTGCAGCAATTTAAACTTGCTTATCGTTGTCCCAGATAGTATCTGTGAAGAATCACCTTGGAATTTATTTCTACTGGAAAGAGACCCAGGAACACTGTGATATGTCTCCTGACATTCTCAAAAACTTGAATGTCAATTACATTTTAACATTCTTGCGAATAAAGTTGCATGTCTTATTTGCTTCTTGACTTTAACGTTTTTCAAGCAGTGATTATAAACAATTAGGGACTTGAATCCCTTTGTCAGGTTATTTAACCAACTATCTTCTCTAAATCTGCTTCCTCCTCTATAAAATGATATTAATAGTACACAACTTATAGTAATTTGGAGCATTGATACATTAAGATTTTTTTTTGAGATAGAGTCTTACTCTGTCACCTTGGGTAGAGTGCCCTGGCATCACAGCTCACAGCAACCTCAAACTCTTGGGCTTGAGCAATTTTCTTGCTTCAGCCTCCCGAGTAGCTGGGGACTACAGACAGATACCTGCTACAATGCCTGGCTAGTTTTTCTATTTTTAGTAGAGATAGGGTCTCACACTTGCTCAGGCTGATCTTGAACTCGTGAGCTTAAGCAGTCCACCCCCACTGGCCTTCCAGAGTGTTAGATTACAGGCGTGAGCCACTGCACTCAGCCTTGATACAGGGTTCAGCACAGTGGCCGGCACATACATACTCAGTCAATGATGCTAACATTCTTGTTATTTTAAGTAAAAATTTCTTTTTGTGACATTATGATTAATGATAGAATCACAATGTACAATCCAGCCCAGCTTTCTCATTACTAAATTATGATTTGAAATCATCAGATAATTTTATTTCTTCATCAGATATACCTTCTTCCTTATTTTCTAAATATCCCAAATCCAACAACTACTGATAATTATATTTCTTATTATTTATGTCACTTAGAATTTTCCAGAGTGATTTCCCTGAAATTCCCAGAGTGGATCCTTTTTTTTAATGGACCATCTTTCTACATCTATCTGTTTTCTCTCTCTCTCTTAAAAACTAGGAAGAAGGTCGTGGCCAAGGTTTCACTGATGGGGTGTATCAAGGGAAACAGCTTTTTCAGTGCGATGAAGATTGTGGCGTGTTTGTCGCATTGGACAAGCTAGAACTCATAGAAGATGATGACAATGGATTGGAAAGTGACTATGCAGGTCCAGTGGACACAATGCAGGTTGAACTTCCCCCTTTGGAAATTAACTCCAGAGTTTCTTTGAAGGTTGGAGAAACAATAGAATCTGGAACAGTTATATTCTGTGATGTTTTGCCAGGAAAAGAAAGCTTAGGATATTTTGTTGGTGTGGACATGGTAAGAAAATTTTAGATTAAATATCTCTGTGAATATATGTATTGGTTTTATAAATAATACAGTTATAAACTGAACATTTTGGATATTTAAAATGGACTATTTTGGAGCCCTTTAAAGAACATGTTCTAATTTATCATTGGTAAAGGAGCATTGAAATAGGACATGAGTCTAGGTATAGAATTACTCTTCTTTCCAGTTTGAATAAACTAGAATAATGTTCTCAGGCTTTAAGTTTGCCTTATTATAGCTGACCAGGAGACAAAACAAACAACCCACCCCAAATATATGTATTATGTGATATCTTTTTATTATTTTGAAAGGGTTCTTTTTGTAATTTCTTTCTTTTTTTGTAATATTTTACAAAATTATATTTGCTGATATAATTTAAATGAGTGGTATAAAAATCATTTACAGAAAATGCCTGAGTAGAGGAAAACCACATTGTTTTTGAGGAATAGACAAGTAGAGTATTCTCACAGGGTATCACTCATCTAAGAACCTTTATTTTTGTGGTAAAATACATGTAACATAAAATTTACCATTTTAACAATGTTTAAGAATAGATTCAGAGGTATTAAGTATATGCCTATTGTTGTACCCCACCATCACTGTCCATCTTCAGAAGTTTTTGTCATCCCAAATGGAAACCCTGTGCCCAGTGAACAGTCACTGCCCACTCTTCCCCAGCCCTGGTAACCACACTTTCTGCAACTTCCTGCCCCTGGCTTGCCGGCTCTCAGTTCCTGGTAGAAGAGCATCATGGGATGTTTGTCCTTTTGTTTGGGTTCCTCGTTTTTTATGTAACCTTTTATTACACTTGTAGTAATGGGCACAGTCCAGTGTGGTGAGTTGAATTATACCTGCAGCATTAACAGAATGAGAAGAAAAAGGCTGGAAACAGTTTTGTCATATGTGGTTTGACAATTAAGTTTGTAGACTCATCCTAGAAAAGGTGCTACATGCCTCATTGCTGCACGTCACTATGGTCACCCTCGAGGGACTTCCCTTGGAAGGCTGTGCACTGATACCAACACCTTGTCCACCCTTGAAAGCCATTCTGGGACACATTTTCTGGAATGACCGTCAGAGTTGTTGTCATATGGCACACAAAAACATGTAACAGCAGTAACAAATGCTACTCAGCAAGACACTGCCACACATCAATGGGAGCACAGTGGTGAGATGCTGATAGACCAGGGTAGTGAAGTCTTACTGAGTTGTTTGTACAGTGCTGCCAGTGTAAGTGACAGTGGCAAGTTTATGAACTTTTTTTTTTTTGAGACAGAGCCTCAAGCTGTCCCCCTAGGTAGAGTGCTGTGGTGTCACAGCTCACAGCAACCTCCAACTCCTAGGCTCAAGCAAGTCTCTTGCCTCAGCCTCCCAAGTAGCTGGGACCACAGGCGCCTGCCACAACACCCAGCTATTTTTTGGTTGCAACCATCATTGTTTGGTGGGCCCACCTTAGGTGTATGTGGCTGGTGCCTTAGCCACTTGAACCACAGGCGCCAAGTCAAGTTCAGGAACTTAATTGTCAGACTTCATCAGATAGAAAAAGTGTTCCAAAATTGCTTTCAAGGGTGGATTAGGCATTGGAATTGGTGCATAGTTTCCCAAGGGGAGTACTTTGGTATTTAGCACTTGTTCCACATGAGTTTGTAAGGTTAATTGTCAGACCTTGTAGATTGAAAATTTGGGCAAGAATCTGATAGCTGTACACAATTATTGAATGCTAGAGCACAGGATTACCGAATGAGTTAGGAGACGATGTGAGTGATAGTCATTTGGACTAACAGTGGGACGTTTTTACTTGTCACTTTTATCTGTTCAGGTGTGTGTTTTGGTTGTTAGGGTTTGAATGTTCAGAATAAGTTTCTGTTACCTCATGCTTGGAAATTCTATTTGATTCTCAAAAGTTACTAAACAAGCATCTATTGAACTCTTACTATGTGAAAAATTGGGGCCAGAGTAAAACATGGTTCTCTCAAGATAACTAACAATAAAGCACCCCTTTAAACTAATATCTTTAAATGTTAATTCAGTATTATATATTTAGAGGAGAAATTGTGAGCTGGGTGTAAGGAAGGTTGAAGAAAGAGGGCCACTGGGCCTTGGAGGTGGTTTAGTCTCCTTTTGCTTTGGGTTATTTGGTTTGGGTCCCAAACTTGGCAAAAACTGTTTAGACCTTACCCTTTTCAGATGCTGGTCTAGAGGGCATCTTGTTTACCCAGGTCAAGCTCCTGAGAGGTTTGCATTGCCGGCTTCTCCCTCTGCCCCTGTCCATCCCCTAGCTGGTTTGTGCAAGTGTTTATTCCACACACTTCCAGTATGCTTTCTTGAGAGGAAAGTTCTAGAAAATACATTTTTCTTGATCTTCTGTTTCCAGGGATATTTTAGCAAGCCACAATACATTGGAGCTCAGGGCAGTTGCTTGACTGCCCTGTCTATTAATCTGGATCCAGCACCGTGCTGAGTTGTTGCTACGTTGGAATATAAAATAACTAAATATAAACATTTCCACTTCTCCAAACTCATCCTAGAAAAAGTGCTACATACCTCATTACTGAATATCACTACAGTCACCTTCTAAATACTCCTCTTGGGAAGCTAGTCACCCATGCCAATGTCTAGTCCACCTTTCAAAGCAGTTTTGGAACTCTTTTTCTGTCGTACAAAGTCTGACAATTAAGTTTGCAAACTTCACCATGTGCTTACATTGGCAGCACTGTACTAACAACTCAATATATCCCCCAAATTAGAAAAGAACAATTAAAAAATAGACTTTCTGTGTACAGAAATTGACCAAGGATTCAGGGAGTAAAAAGTAGTGATCAGAGCAAGCCAGTGCTAATTAGAGGCAGGTTTCTGGGTGAAATAATATATTATTACTGAATCTTCCTATACAAAATGATGTCTTTTAAACCTCATATGGGTGTTATTACATAGACTAGTGTTTATTGCCTGGTAAAATATGAAGAACCCTTTTGATTCTTTGCTCTTCTGTGGGTTTACTATAACTTGATTATTCTTGGATCTCATTTTTCTAAAACCAAATGAACAACGGTAATAAAAAAAAAAAGGCCTCATTGCTATGACAGTTATGCCTAATGTATTCTTTCTTTCTTTGAAGCAAAATTGTTAAAGTTTATCAGTGTAAAAGATTTTAGAGAATTCTCTCTGGAAAATATAGGCTTTCATATTTACATTTTATTGGGGAAGGGTTTTCAAATGTATTCTGTTATTTAATTTCTAGGATAACCCTATTGGCAACTGGGATGGCAGATTCAATGGAGTACAGCTGTGTAGTTTTGCTAGTGTCGAAAACACAATTCTGCTGCACATCAATGACATCATCCCAGGTATGTCTCCTTTATGTTTGACATACTTACAAGGCAGATTTTCTAAGATGCCTTTTGTTATAAGGATATAAATATAAGCATCAAGACGCATTTTTGGAACATTTATATTATGGAGTTATTTTTAAAGAGAATATCGTTTCTTATCCCCAAATGAAGACAGTGAAGATTTTTATTTTCAGAAGTATGTGAACAGGGTATGGCCCTTAGACATTATCAGTCCCTTTCTCATCGCCTGTCATTGAAGGGGGCCTTTCTGATAATTAGAAGGGTCAGAGAATGTAAGAACCTTCTACCTGTTTGAGTGAAAATTTGGTTTAAGTAGAAATTGGTCATATAATCTTCAGTGGAGAGAACTCTTGCTGAATGACCTACTAGATTGTTTTTAGTTTTGAGAAGGTGTAATTGATCAGGGTCATGACTATAGTCAATTTTACATCTCCAAAAAACCTAAAACAACCTTTTATTTTGCCTCCAAGAAAGTAGTACCTATTGGCTGCTGTCTGGTTGTTGTCAAATTCCTCTGGATAGCAACACCAGCAGTTCCGTCCCCTGCTGTTAGAATCCTCGGTGAGAAGCTAGTAAGCAAAGCCCACAGGAGCATCAGAAGATGATGCTTCCTGAGCACTGTGCAACTGGGGTTAGAATGCCAGAAGGCCTGCAGGTAGACCGTAGCCAGGAACGGGCCAGGCCCCAATTAGATGACTTACAGTTTTTTACATTCTTGACAAACATACAAGGTAGGTCTTCTTGATCTCTATTTTGCTGATTAAAAAACTGGGGTTCAGATAGGGCAGAAATGGCCTAAGATCAAACTGAGTGGTAGAGCCAGAGTTCAAATCCAGACCCGTCTAATACAAAGCTGTGCTCGTCTGTGTGCCTCCCCGCCCCGGCTCCTGTGTGTGTATTTAGGGTGTGGGGCCCTGCACGGAAAGCCGTGATTCTCAGCCTCACTGATGTGCTTGGGAATATTGTTTCCATGGAGATATATTTTGTCTCTAGTTCCATAAAAGCTGAATTTTGCTATAGCAAGATCACAATTGAATAGGCGAACTGAATTGTTTTTTTTGCTTCTAGTATTTTTCCATTATTGCTACATTTGATACAGAGTAGGTTTTTATTTTTATTTAAGTTTCCCACAGGTAATTTCAGGTCCTCAGTTTCTTCTTTTCTAGAAACGAAGGGGCTGATAGGATTCTAGGTGATTCCGAGGGGTTCCTTCTCCTGTTTCCCGGTTGGTGTGGGGAGCTTGAGGCATTGTGCTTGTTTTTAAGTATTAGGACTTGCTTTTAGCTTTTAGCTTCACAGTAAGAGGACGTTAATTTAGTTGGGCAGGTGTGGGATTCAAACGAGAGCTGTATTTCAGTTTTGCTTTGTAAGAGCATGGCATACTCTCCTTTTCCTGATTCCCTTAAAAATGAGTTTTTAACGTAGTGTAAATAAAATACATTCTTGACTATGTTTTGGCTTCCCTTTGGAAACAAGTGGTTTCCAGTCAGGGAAGATCATACCTGTGCTTGATATTTTATTTAGCTATTAGTTTACTCTTCCATGCCTGTTTATGGAGATAACACAATGTAAGATTTTATGAATTGAAATACTTTTTAATATTATAATAAATGCTTACTGTTTAAAAATGGTGGTATAAAGGTTGTTCCTTCATTGAGATATTATTAAACCCGTATTTCGGCTTCTTCTAGATGGTGGGAGGAAGCAAAACAGGTAAAACTTTTTCTCATGTGACGCTTTCACTCTCTGAAGACAGTAAATGAGTGTCTGGTGATAAGATGGAGCGTGATGGGGAGGAAGCACCAGGTTGGAGGACGGGCTCTTTCAATTTCATGTAGTTGCAGTGAGCCTCTCTAACCTGACATTGGAGCTTGTGCTGAAGGAAGTTTGCAAGTGAGCGCACGGATTCCCTGGGAGGGCCCAAGGCCACAGCCAGCTGGCCAGTTGAGCAGTGTCAGGAGAGTGAAGGGAGCGTAGTGGGAGCTGGGACAGAGAGGGCTAAGCCGTCTGTAGCATTCTCAGCTTTGACTGTAAGAGAGACAGGGAGTATAGGCAGGTTTTCTGCCAAGGACAACTTACCCTGATTTACCTTTTAAAATGATCCCTTTGGCTGCGTGTAGAGGACAGACACGCAGCGACCAGGAAGGAGACTGTTGCATCCATCCATGTGGGAGATGATGGTGGCTTGGATTGGGGTGGTGCAAAGGAGTAGGGAAGAAGCCAGTGGATGGTTATACTTGGAGGAGTGCTGGTAAGATTTGCAGGTGGTCTGGGTGTGGCGTTTGATTGGGTGAAAGAGAGAGAGGAGTCACGGGTGATTCCAGGGTCTGGTCTGAGCAACTGGAAGGCTATGGAGGCCATTACCCAAGGGGGAAAGATACCAGGAAGAACGTGGGGGTTGGTGGAGGGAACGGAAGTTGGACATCGGGATTTTGAATGTTTTGAATGTTAAGATCGAGTAATGTATTAAACAGTTTCATTTCAGTGTTTATATTAATGACAAGAATGCTTTAATCCTAAAAAGGGGGTAATAGTGCTGAATTTTTTCATATTTAGAGACTTTGTATTATGGAATATATTCATAAAAGAATATATCAAACATATATTAAGAATAATAATGAACACTCATGTATCTTCCCATATAAGTTAAGGAATAGGACATTATAGATACCTTAGAAATTACTTGTCTATTTTAGTAAGACTTCCAAATCATGAACACTGCACATCCCTCCAGGTCACAGGGATACGTGTAATTTTACTTGTCCCGTCAGAGCAGGTCAGGACGCCTCATTTCCTCTTGTTTTGCTTTGCTGTCCTTTGCACATGTTGCATTTTTTACAACTTAAAGGTTTGTAGCACCTTCGTATCCAGCAAGTATATTGACACCATTTTCCAACAGTACATGCTCGCTTCATATCTCTGTGTCACATTCTGGTAGTTATTACAATATTTGGAACTTTTTCATTATTATTATATTTGTTATGGTGATCTGTAATCAGTGATCTTTGCCATTACTATGGTAATTGTTTTGGGGCACCCAGACTGCACCCTGTTAAGGCCGGGAACCTAATCCGTACGTGTGTGTGTGTTGATGGCACCACTGACAAGCTTTTCCCCTGTGCCTCGCCCTCTCTTTTGACCTTCCTATTTCTTGTGATACAACAATATTGAAACTGGGCCAGTTAATAACAAAGGCCTCTAAGTGTTCAAGTGTTTAAGAGAAAAAAAAAAAAGAGTTACACATTTCTCATTTTAAATCAAAAGCTAGAAATGAGTAAGCTTAGTGAGGATGGCGTGTTGAAAGCCTTGATAGGCCAAAAACCAACCCTCTGGCCCTAGTTAGCCAAGCTGTGAATGCAAAAGAAAAGTTCTTAAGGGAAATTGAAACGGCTACTCCAGTGAACGCACAAACTGTAAGAAAGTGTAACAGCTTTATAGTGATAGGGAGAAAGTTTCAGTGGTCTGGATAGAAGATCAACAAGCCAAATCCTAATCCAGAGCAAGGCCGTAACTTTGATTCTTTGAAGGCCGAGAGAGGAGAGGAAGCTGCAGGAGGAAAGGTTGGAGTAGAGGCTGGTTCCTGAGCTTTAAAGAAGCAGCCGTCTCCATAGCATGACAGTGTGAGGCGAAGCAGCAAATGCTGACGTAGAAGTTGAAAGGAGACATCCAGAGTACCGAGCTCAATTTACGGATGGAGGCGGCTACGTGGAATACAAAGATTTTCTGGGTCAGCAGAACAGTCTTCTACTGGGAGACTTAGATACCATCTGAGACTGTCTTAGCTAGAGAGGAGAGACATCAGTGCCTGTCTTCAAAGGACAGCCTGGTTCTCTTGTCAGGGACTAACACAGCTAATGACTTTAGGTTGAAGCCAGTGCTCCTTTACCACGCTGAAAATCCAACGGCTTTTACAAATTATGCTAAATCTACTCTGCCTGTGCTCTGTCAATGGAATTAGAAAGCCTAGATAACAGCACCTCTGATTATAGCATGGTCTGCTGAATATTTTAAGTCCATTGTTGAGACCTGCTGCTGAGGGTTCCTTCCAGAATCCTTACTGCTCATTGACAAGGCACCTGGTCCCCCGAGAGCTCTGACTGAGGCATGAGAGGAGATGACTGTTGATTCCATGCTTGCTAACTCAGCACCCATTCTGCAGCCTATGGAACAAGGAGTAATTTGGACTTTCAAGTTCTGTTATTTAAGAAATATATTTTGCAAGGCTATAGCTGCCCTAAATAGTGATTCCTCTGATGAATCTGGGCAAAGTAAGTTGAAAACCTTGTGGAAAGGATTCACCATTCTAGATGTCACTAAGAACATTCATGATTCATGGGGGAGGAATTCAGAATATCAACATTAACAGGACTTTGGAAGATACTTTGAAGGATTCAGGACTTCAGTGTGGAAGGTCACTGCAGGTGAGGTGGAGATAGCAAGGGAACTTGACCGAGAAGTGGAGCCAGAAGAAGCGGGAGACTGAACTGCTGCCGTTTTGTGATCAAATCCGGACAGATGAGGAGTTGCTCCTTTCCTACGGATGAGCGAAGAAAGTTGTTTCTTGAGTTGGAATCTGCTCCTGTGATAATGCTGTGAACATGGTTAAAAAACAACACTGCATGCTGCAGAGAAATATTTTATGAAAGAAAGAGTTGATCAGAAAACTTCATTGTTGTCTTATTTTTATTATTATATTATTTAATTAATTTATTTAATAATTAAACATATTATATGTAATGATTTCCTTAGACCCCCAACTTAATATAATGAATTATATTCAGTTCATTTTATATTTCATTTTATAATATATGTATATGTTATATTATAATTTAATATAATTTTATTATATTATTAATAATTATTTTATATATATATATATAATTTTTTTTTGGCAGTTTTTTGGCCGGGTTGGGTTTGAACCCTCTACCTCTGGTATATGGGGCCGGTGCCCTGCTCCTTTGCGCCACAGGTGCTGCCCTTTAATTATATTTTTTGAGCTGCAGTCTCACTCTGGTGTCCAGGCTACAGTGCAGTGGTGTCTTCATAGCTCCCTGCAGCCTCCACTCTCCAACTCCTGGGCTCAAGTAATCCTCGGTCCTTAGCCTCCCAAGTAACTGGAACTACAGATGTGTATCCCCATGCCTGGGTAATTTTTTAGAGACAGGGTTTCACTATCACCCAGGCTTGTCTTGAACTTCTGGTCTCAAATGATCCTCCTTCCCTGGCCTCCCAAAGTGCTAGGTATGAGCCACCATGCCCCTCCAATTGTCTTATTTTAGGAAATTGCCATGGCCACTTTTAACCTTCACTAACCCCCACCCTGATCTGGCAACAGCCATCAGTGTTGAGGCAAGATCCTCCACCAGGAAAAAGATTATGACTTACTGAAGGCTCATGCAATATTTAAGCATTTTGTAGTGATACAGTGTTTTTAAATTAATGTATACACATCATTTTTTTGTTTTTTTTTACATAATGGTGTAGCACACTGAATAGACTATTGTATAGTATGAGCATAACTTTTATATGCTTTGGGAAATAACAGATTTGAATGACTAGCTTTATTGTGTGGTCTGGAACTGATCCTTGAATATCTCCAGGGTATGTATGCCTTTATGTTTTGGGGTTTCCTTTATAATTTTTCTTTTTAATTTCACTTTTGAAAGCTCAAAACATTACAGCATTTTAGGTTAAATGTAACCATTCTTTTTACTTACTTTAATTGTATTTCTTTGAATTTTATATTTTACAACTGAATATAATTCATCATATTGACTAAGTTGGGGGACTAAGGAAATCATTAGTTTAGTATCATAATTTAAGAAAGAGAAACCTGAACTACGAAGTTGGGTTATGTATAATTGATTGTGTTTTTCTCAGTCCACTGTAGAATAAATATTTGAAGTGCTTTTTTCCCCACACTCTAGAGCTATATTTCTTTCTGTATATTTTTTCCACATCTCAATTTGGTTTGAAATGTAAATTATCTTGGGTTCTGCAGTAGCACTTAAAAAGAAAAGAAAAGGAAAGGAAAAAGCTACTATTTCTGTTTTTCTACGACGGAATTGAATATAACCTAACAAGGGATTCTTCATCAGTAGCATTTATCTTAAGAATATTTACAATTCTGTTTTATTTAAATATTGGTGTAGGATCAAAATAATAAAAATTAGCTACATGAATGTCCCCAGAGCCACTTGTGAGCCGCATTTTGATCTTGGAGATGAGCAGTCTTCATTGTCATTGTTGCCGGCTCTGAGCAGTGGAGAGAGAGGAGAAGAATGTTCTTTTTTTTCTTTTTCAATCTTGATTTTTATAAACCCTGAATAGGAGATAATTAAGAATGATACCAGCTTTTATAACATAATACATAAATTACACTTATTTGCCAACAAAATAAAGCTTGCAAACAGACTTTTAAAACTAAAGTTGTTTAACTGAAAATTAGTTTATTTAAATGAATCTTCATCTGTATTTCATGTCATCATTAACGCTCTTTTCTTGAGGGGAAAAAAGAGTCAAAGTGTCTTCTTTGGTTCCCTTTTTCTTTTTTTTGCCCAATTACCTTCATTTGTAGGACAAAATTGATATTTCTAGCATTTAAAAAAGACTCTTTTTGGAGCAGTTGGACAGCTGGTGAGATTAGGAAAGAATCCTTTCCAGTCAATTTCTTGTTGAAGTTGGCTTCTGAAGGATACCTTTGAGTAAAAGATGTAGGAATTTTAAACCTGTTATAGCATTTTTCCTCTCTTCATTTCTATTCTAAATGGTTTAAAGATGCTAACATATCTAATTTGGCGTTATATTTAGTTTCTTGAAACTGTGATGAGGCATATCAATTAGGGCCACCCCTAAATTGTACCTTTTTGCTTTTCTTAGTTCGGCCTATGTCGTCTTTTCTTCTTGTAGGGTTGGGCGTAAAATGCTAGTTTTTTTTTATTTTTTAGGCTATGCAGTATATTCATTTATGTATAATTTTAAAAAGATATCTAGTGAGACCTTTCCTGACAGTGATCCCAGGTATCCAATTTCCTTTTATATCCTTGATCAATTAAATTTTGTTACTCAATATTTGTATATCTTATAGGTCTCATATATCTTCTTTGAAAAATTTTTAATAGCCTTATCAAGATACACTTGACATAGAATAAACGACATATAGTTTACACTTTGGGAAGTTTGGATGTCGGTGTATACCCGGGAGACTGCACAGTCAGGATAGTGGGCATTGCTGTCACTCCAGCGTCTGCCCCCTGGGATCCTGCCTTCTGCCTTTGTGTCCCCCCCATCCCCAGCCCTCAGCTCCCCAAATTCAGGCAAACACTGATCTTCTTTCTGTCACGATATATTTGTTCATATTTAAAACATTTTTTTTTTTTTTTTGGC
>NW_003852453.1:3671430-3675979 GCF_000181295.1 Otolemur garnettii
TTTTTTTTTTTTTTTTTGGCAGTTTTGGCTGGGGCTGAGCTTGAACCCACCACACCTGGTATACGGGGCCAGCGCCCTACTCCTTGAGCCACGGGCTCCACCCTTAAAACATTTTTTAATGATTAAGGGTGCACGATAATTTATATATTCATAGGGTACATGTGGTGTTTTGATACAGGCCAACAGCGTGAGCTAATCAATTTAGAGTCATTGGGGCTTCCATCACTTCACGCATTTATCATTGCTTTGTGTTAGGAACATGCCAATTCTACTTTTTTAGTTATTTTAAAGTAGCTTTAACTTACTGTTGATTATAGTGAGTTTGTTGAGCTATCAAATATTATTCATTCCATTTGACTCTACTTTTGTACCAATCAACCATCCCCACTTTGCTCCCTGCCCCTTGCTACCCTCCCAGCCTCTGGCGGGATTTCATTCTTTCCCTGTGGCTGTATATTAATAGTATTCCATTGTCTGTATACACCACAGTGTCTTCAGCCATTCATCTGTTGGTGGACGTAGGTTGATTCCAAATCTTAGCTATTGTGAACAGTGTGGCAATAAACATGAGCGTGTAGAGACCTTTTCAATACACTGAATTCCCTTCTTTTGGACACATCTAGGTACCAGTGGGATAGTGGGGTCATATGGTAGTTTTATTTTTAGTTTTTTAAGGACCCACCATGCTGGTTTCCAGAGTAGTTACACTTTTACATTCTCACCAGCAGAGTACGGGGGTTTCCCTTTCTCCCTGTCCTTGCCAGGATTGGTTATTCTCTGTCTTTTTTGATAAAAGCCATTTTAACTGGGGTGAGACGATATCTTATTGTAACTTTGATTTGCATTGCTCTGATGACTAATGATGTTGGAACATTTTTTCATATGCCTGTTAGCCATTTGTATGTCTTTTTTCGAGAAATGTCTATTCAGATCCTTAGCTCATTTTAAAATGATTATTTGACTTTTCCTTTTGAGTTGCTGGAGCTCCTTATAATATTCTAGTAATTAATCTCTTATCAGATGGGTAGTTTGCAAATATTTTCTCCTTTACTTTGGGGGTATTACTCAAGAAATCCTTGCCAAGACTAATGTCCTGAGGCATTTTCCTAATGTTTTCTTTTAGTAGTTTTATAGTTTCAATTTTAGATTTTAGTCTTTCATCCACTTTGATTTGATTTTTATTTATGGTGAGAGATAAGGGCCTAGTTTCATTCCTGTACATATGGATATCCCGTTTCCCAGCACCATTTATTGGAGAGATTGTCCTTTTCCCAGAGTATGTTCTTGGCAACTTTACCAAAGATGAGTTCACTGCGGCTGTGGGTTTACGTCTGGGTTCTCTGTTGTGTTCCACTGGGCTGTGTATTTGCTGTTATGCGAGTACTTTGCTGTTGTGGTTACTACAGCCCTGCAGTGTTATATAATTTGAAGTCAGATAATGTGATTCCTCCAGTTTTTTCTTTTTGCTCAGGATGCCTTTGACTATTCTGAGTCTGTTGTGGTTCCATATACATTTTAGGATTATTGTTCCTATTTCTGGGAAGAATGTCATTGGCATTTTGGTGGGGGTTGCATTAGTGATATGGACATTTAAAAATATTGAATGTTCCAATCTATGAGCATGGAATATTTTTCCATAATTTCTTTTATGAATGTTTTACAGTTTTCCTTATAGAGATCTTTCACTTCTTTGGTTAAATTCATTCCTAGGTATTTTATTTTTATTTGTAGCTATTGTAAATGGGGTTACTTTCTTGGTTTCTTTTTCAGATTGCTTATTATTGGCATATAGAAATGCAGTTGATTTTGTATGTTAATTTTCGTATCCTGCAACTTTACTGAATTTATCAGCTCTAATTTTGTTGGTGTGTTCATGTGTTTCTCGGATCTTTAGGTTTCTCTAGATGGAAGATCTTATTGTCTGCAAACAAGGATAGTTTGACTTTCACCTTGTCAGTTTGGATGCCCTTTATTTCTTTCTTTCGTCTGATTGCTCTACCTAGAACTTACAGCACCATGTTGAATACAGAGGTTTGAAAGTGGGCGTCCTTGTCTTGTTCCATGTCCTACAGGAAATTTTTCCCCACTGAGGATGATGCTAGCTATAGGTCTGTTTTATGTAGCTTTTGTCATGTTGAGGTAAGTTCCTTCCATACCCAATTTTTTTAAGAGTTTTTATCGTCATTTTATAGAATGCCTTTTCATCATAGTTGAAACCATCATAGGGTTTTTGTCCTTTCTGTTGACGTAATGTATCACATGGAGTGATTTGCATCTGTCCAACTGTCCTCGCATCTCTGGGATGAGCCTCACTTGATCATGATGAGTAAGCTTTGTAATATGTTGTTGAATTCAGTTTGCTAGTATTTTGCTGAGGATTTTTGTGTATGTTCATCAGAGATATTGGCCTGTAGTTTTTTGTTGTTGTTGTGTTGTCTGGTTTTGGCAGCAAGGACATTGTAGAATGTCCTTGTAGAATGAGTTGGGGGTATTCCCTCCTCCTTGAATGTTTTGGGATAGTTTAAGTAGGTTTGGTATTAGTTCTTTTTCTAATACTTGGTAGAATCTAGCAGTAAAGGCACTGGGTCCTGGGCTCTTCTTTGATGGCAGACTTTTGTCAGTGCTTCTCCTTGGTTACTTGCTTTTGGTTTATTCAGGTTTTGGATCTCTTCCTGGTCCAATTGTGGCAGGTTATGGGTGTCTGGGAATTTACTGGCCTGTAGTTGCTCATGGTGGTCTCCTCTTTCCTCTGAATTTCTGTAGTGACAGTTGTAATGTCTCCTTTGTCATATTCTGATTTTATTTCAGTCTTATCTCTTTTTTTTATTAATCCAGCTAAAGGTGTGTCAATTGTATCTTTTGTAAAACTCAACTTTTTGTTCATATTTTGGGTTTTCTTTTGATTTTGACTTCATTTATTTCTGCTCTGATCTTATTATTTCTTTTTTCCACTAATTTGGGGTTTGGTTGCTCTTGTTTTTCTAGTTCTTTGAGAAATATCATTAGGTTGTTTATTGGAAGCTTTTCTGCTTTTTTGAAGTAGGCACTTACTGTAAACTTTCCTCTTATTCCTGCTTTTCGCTGTGTCCTATAGGTTTGGATGTTATGTTTTCATTTTCATTTGTTTTGAGAAATTTTTAAATTTTCTTCTCAATCTCTTCATTGACCCACTGATCATTCAGAAACGTATTGCTTAATCTCTGAGCGCATGAATATTTTCAGTGTTCCTCTTCTTAATGATTTCCAGTTTTATTCCATTGTCAGAGAAATTACTTGGTATGATTTCAATGTTTTAAGACTTGTTTTGTGGCCTAGCATATGGGCTATCTTTGAGAATAATCTGTGAGCTGAGGAGAAGGATGTGTATTCTGCAGCTGTTGGATGAAATGTTTTATACATGTCTGTGGAGCCCACGTGGTCTGTAGTGCCTGATTAAGTCCCATGTTTGTTGATTTTTTTCTGGATGATCTGTCCAGTGTTTAAAGTGGAGGGCTGGGGTCTCCGACAGTTACTGCCTTGGGCTCTGCTCTCTCTTTATCTCTGATAATATTGGCTTTTGTATATCTGGGTGCTCCAGTGTTGGGTGTGTGTACATTATATTTAGAATCATTGTATCCTCTTGTGGAATTGACCCCTTTATCATTAATAATGACCTTCTTTGTCTCTTTTTACAGTTTTTGTCTTGAACTGTATTTACCTGAGAGAATTGACCTATAGCTACTTCTGCTCTTTTTTGGTTTCTATTTGCATGGAATATCTTTCTCTATCCCCTTTTTTTTCAGTCTGTCTGTGTCTTTATAGGTCACTTGGGCTTCTTGTAGACCACATTTTAAAGATGTTTATATGAGTGGAATAACTTGAGATTCGTACACTTTTGGTCTGGCTTATTTCACTCAATATGATTATTTTTTGATTCATCCATATTATCCTTTTTATTGCTGAGGAGTATTCCATAAAACGGTTATGTCAGTTTGTTTATCCATTCCCTTGTTGATGGACATCTCGGTTGTTTTCAGTTTTTAGCTATTATGAATAATGTTGCCATGACAACTGACATACAAATCTTTGTATAGACATATGATTTCATTTCTCTTAGACACATACTTCAGTGTGGAGTGGCTGGTACCATCGCAGGCGATTACGTAACTCACATAAAACCCGACACCTCCTGAGCTGTCTTCTCAGAGTCAGGTGCACTATTTGACACTCCCAGCTGCAGGACAACAGTTTCTCCATGTCCTTGCCAGCACCTGGTATGGTCAGTCAGTCTGAAGTTTTAGCTATAGTAGCAGCTAATTGTGGCTTTAATTTGAGTTTCACTGACGACCAATGATATTGAACATCATTTCATGTGATTATTTGTCATCTGTGTCTCTTCCTAAATCCAAGCCTTTTGCCAGATATATGATCTGAGAATATTTGAGATTACTGTAGATTCATATGCTGAGAGAGATCCTCTGTACCCTTCAGCCAGTTTGTCCCAGTGGAAACACCTTGTAAAACTGTGTAGCGTAGCCTGGATGTTGACGCGGAGGTGGTCAAGATACAG
>NW_003852453.1:3677043-3683388 GCF_000181295.1 Otolemur garnettii
GCACGTTCTAATCGGATCACGTGCTCTTTGCTATTGAGTCTTGAGAACTCTTTATTCTCGGCACTAGTCTTTTGTTGGCCACGTGCTTTGCGCATATTTTTTCCTAGTGTGTGGCTTGTCCTTTCATTCTCATAACATGGTCTTTCACAGGACAAAAGATTTTGATTTTATGGAGACCAATTTATACATTTTTCCCTTTATGGATTATGTTTTTGGCATGAAGTCTTAACAATTTTTGCTTAGCTCTAGATGTGGAAGATTTTACCCTAAGGTTTTAAAAATTGAAATTTAATTCACATACTGTTATATTTGTCCTTTTACAGTATATAATTCAGTGACCAAGTACATTTACAGTGTGTGGCCGTCATCCCTCTCTAGTTCCAGAACTGTCTCATCATCCTGAGCGGAATCCCCGTGCCCGTTGAGCAGTCACTCCCTGTAGGCTCCTACCTCCAGCCCCTGGGAGAACGCTTTCCGTATCTATCAGTTTGCTTGTTCTGGACATTTCATATAAATGTAATAAAAATATATGTGGCCTTCTCTGTCTGGACTCCTTTACTTAAGCATAATCTTTTCAGGGTTCTGTGTTATAGCATGAATTAGTACTCTAGCCCTTTTTATGGCTAAATAATATTTCAGTAAATGGATATACCATATTTGGTTTATTCATGAGCTGATGGGCATTGAGCTTGTTCCTAGTTTTTGACTGTTATATAAAATGCTGCCATGAACATTCATGTACATGATTTTCTGTGGTTCTATCAGGTATGTGCCTGGGAGTGGAATTGCTGGGTCATTTAGTAACTCTGTGTTTAGTTATAGGCAGTCCCTGAATTATAGACATTTGACTTACACACAACTCCCACTTACGAACAGGGGCTAGTATTGTTTAAGTCCCTGAGTTACAAGCATCTGACTGATGTACAACTTATAATGGCAAATGTACCTGCTCTAACTTACATATAAATTCAACTTAAGAACTAACCTACAGAACCTACCTTGTCCTTAACCCAGTGACTGCCTGTGTCTGTGGAACTGCTCGACTTTTCCAAAGCAGCTGCACTGTTGACATTTTTGCCGGCAATGTATGAAGGTTCTGATTTCTTCTGACATCCTTATTCTCTCATACATTTTTACATCTAAGTGCATGATCCGTTTTGAGTTAATTTTTTATAAGATCTGAGACTTAAATAGATGTTCTTTTTAAAAACCTATCGATTCTAATTGTTCCAGCACCATTTGTTGAAAAGACTTTCTTCCATGGAATTGCGTTTGTGCCTTTATCCAAAATCAGTTGGGCGTGCCATGTGGGTCTGTTTCTTGGTTCTCTGTTGTACCCCATTGATCCACGTATCTACCCCACTGCCAATACCACAGTCTCAGTTACTGCAGCTGAATAGTTTGCAATCAGGTAAACGTATTCTTCCTATTTTATTCTTCTTTCCAAAATCATTTTAGCTATTCTAGGTCTTTGACCTCTCCATATTTATTTTGGAATCATCTTGTGTACATATGCTCAGAGTTGTTGGGATTGTGATAGGAATTGTGACCTTTATGTAACTTCAGGGAGAAACGACGTCCTTCAGACTTTTGCTGGGAATTCCTTTTGTCTGTGCCCTTGGATGTTTCTGGGTTGGGGCTTCTTGAGCTCTAAGTCTGGGATAAGAACTCAGGCACGAAGAGAGCCCAGGGAGACAGCAGCTATGTCATTTCTCAGGTCTCGAGGTCCCTGGCTAGTCTACACTTTCTCCTCTCCACCTTTCAGAGTCTTCTAATATTTGTTTCATATATTACGTCCAGAGTTTTAAGTTATATTGAGCAGGAGAAATAGGGAAAAGTATGTCTATTCCATCTTCCCAGAAGTGGAAGTCACAGCTTTCTTTTTGAGGTTAGCAACAGATAGGAGAGATCATTTCATATTAGTGCTACATCACGTACTTACTCTTTACTTTAAATTATCGCATTGTATCTCCATAACGTACCATACATTTTTCTTTTCTTCTTCTTCAGGGCCTCTTGCTCTGCTGCCCAGGCTGGAGTGTAGTGGCAGTGGCAACACTCCCGCTTCAGCCTCCCAAGTAGCTGGGACTGCAAGTGCAAGCCACCACACCTGGCTGATTTTCCTTAATTTTTGTAGAAAAGGGGATCTTTCCGTGTTGCCCAGAGTGGTCTCAACCTCCTGGGCTCAAGCAGCCTTCCCGTCTTGGCCTCCCAAAGTGCTGGGATTATAGGTGTGCGCTGAATGTGCTTTAAACTCATCTACTGGTGAACATTTAGGTTGTTTTCAGTCTTTTGCTATTATAAACAGTACTCCAATGAATAACTTCGTATTTATGTATTAGTTTGTGTGTGTGCCAGTTTTAGTTGAATGATAACTTCTTGGAGTAGAATTTCTGAGCCAAAGGGTATATGCACTCTACATTTTGATAGATGATGATGAAGGACCTTTCATAGAGATTGCTTGTCAGTCTGAATCACCCTGAAACTTGTCTGTTTAGGCAAGACTCCTGCTCACGTGGGGTAATTAAAGCAAGAACTCTGAAGAAGGATATTCTGAAGCACCAGATCTCAGTATGCAAGTCGGTTGTTATCTGTCTGTGAACTTCCACCATTTCTCAAATACAAGGAAAATATTTACTTTTATCAATAGTCCTGCCTCTTGGAGATTTCTGGATGGTTGCCACATAGAGTATATTTGGTATCAGGTTTTATCAGACCTCATTCTAGTCAAGTAAACTTGTATTTTCTTCACAAGATGTCTCTGTGGATGTTAAGTTCTCATTGGAATCTGAATTACGTTCTTATGGCCGACGATGTTAAGTAGTACATCAGTTCCCAGCAGTTTTTCTTGATTTCATGAGTCATCCGATGTGCAGACGTTTCTTCTCTCCTGAGCAACAGCTCTCTCACTTGTTGATTGTTAGGATTTCCAGCCCAGATTCTCCAAAGGATTTTCTTTTTCTGATTAAATCAACAAGAGTGATGGATAAGCTGTTAATTTCATCATGTTTTCCCTTCCTGTCAGGAAGGCGAATTTCATTGCCGATGCAGTCATGCCGTCATGGACGCTCGCGTCCGGTCTCTTCTGTACAGCACGGAGCCTGGGTTGCCGTGTGCAGTAGTAGTTTAATCCCTTCCTTATTTCTCGGTAGTTTTCCATCATGAACAGACCGCAGTTTGTTTATCCGTCCTCTGGAGAGTGGATTGTTTCTGGGTTTGGGTTATGATGAATATGGCTGCTGTGCACAATTTTATACATGCTGTTTATTGGATCTTTTGTGCTGTCTCTTTCAATATCTTTTTTTTTTTTGAGACAGTCTCCCTATTTCACCCTCAGTAGAGTGCATGGCTTCACAGCTCACAGCAACCTCCAACTCCTGGGCTTAGGTGATTCTCTTGCCTCAGCCTCCCAAGTAGCTGGGACTACAGGCACCCACAACAACGCCCAGTTATTCTTTGTTGTAGTTGTCGTTGTTGTTTAGGAGGCCCGGCCGGGTTCAAACCCGCCAGCTCCGGTACATGTGGCCGGCGCCCTTCCCGCTGAGCTATGGGCACTGAGCCTCTTTCAATATCTTTAATCAAGACTAGTTGAGACTCATGAAATTGTCTGCTGAATTACTCCTTACTTTGTTTACTATTTCATACTTACTTTTCCTGAGTTGGTAATCTCTTAAAATTCATTAGGCTTTGTAATGACTCGAGGTTTTGGATCATGAATGTAGTTGTGACCAAGTAACAAGAAGTATTGAGTGTATAGTTGGTGGAGGGCAAGTTAGATGTGGTATGTGACCCTTCATCTGTGTAAAATTCTGTTGGCATGTCCTGATCCTCAAAGTTGACATTTGACCCCGCCCCAGACAGTTTTTGGCAGAAGGTTACTGCTTCCGCGCTTCCGAGTTTCCTGCTACCGCGCTCTCCAGCTCCCATTGCTAGTCCTTAAAGCCTCCCTGGCATCACCAGCAAGGCTGCTGCTGCTGCCTGACCCGTCTGGCTCTTCCGTACGGCCGGCGAGGCTGCCTCCAGCAGAGGAAGACCATCTGCCGTTTGTTACAGTGAATGCTAACTGGAAATGTATAAATGTTACGGTATACATGTGAATGTCTTTTTTTGAGATGGAGTTTTATGCAGTTAATTACAGTTAATGGTGGGAATTTTTTTTAGTCAATGTATATGCTATAATTCTGAGTGATTAAGATTTTCCTTCTGCATCAGTTGTCAGTAGATTATTTGAAGATAATCTGAAGGTAACATCATAAAATACAGTAGTGCCCCTTCTCTGTGGGAGGTACTTGCAAGACCCCTAGTGGGTGCCTGAAACTGTGGACCGTCCCAAACCCTATGAAGGCTGTTTATTCCTATATGTATACACCTATAATAAAAGTTCAGTTTATAAATCAAGTATAGTAGGAGGTGAACAACAACAATAATAATAATAAAATGGAATAATTGTGGCAATCTGGCAGCATCAATAGCCCTCATGAACTTTAGGGCTATTATTAAGTAAAATAAGAGGGACTTGAACATAAGCACTGTGATACCACAGCATAACCCAGGTGGCTGCTAAGTGACTAACAGGTGGGGACACTGGACATAGGGGTGGTTCCTGTCCTGGGCAGGATGGAGTGGGATGGTGTGAGCTTTCATCACATTACTCAGGGCAGCATGCCACTTAAAATGTATGAATTGTTTATTCCTGGAATTTTCCCCCTAATATTTGTGGAGCACAACTTACTGTGAGTCCCTGAGAGCATGGGAAGTAGAAGCGTGCATGAGAGGGCAGCACTGTTTTAGTGAATAGCTTTGCTTTTCCTATAGCACTTGGTTGCAATCAAGTTAATTAGTATAATTTTCAAATTGAAAGAATATTTTCATGTTCTATTTGATCATATTCTGAGGTGTTTAAGATATAGTTTAGTAATACCTCCTCTTCCAACCATGGGAAAACAGTTACCAAGCATCATTTCCCTAGGCCTGCTTCAGTATAATTTCCTTTTTTTAAGAAAATGGTCTTTTCCTTGTATTTAAAATATAAAAATTTTCCTATTTCTTTCTTTCTGTCCTCAAACATCCACTGTGGGTGATACCGTTTTTGCTGATACACAGCTTTATCAGGTACGACTCTAAGTGTCCCGTTGGCCTCCACGGATGTGTTGTTTAACTCTCCACTGAGAACACTTTCCACACTGACTCTTCTGCACTGACTTGATGAGTCTTTCTGAGGCTCTTGTGAACATTACCGGGCTTTAAGTTGGGTGGTCTTTGTTTCGAAAACAAGTTTGCCAAATTTATTACACCTGATTTCAAAAAATTTTCAGTGTTTTCTTCAAACATATTATTGTTTTATGTCTCTGCATTTTTAATCTGTGTATAATTTTCTGTTTTTTCTGTTTTCTGTATAAATGTTTGTATACACATCTGTGTAATTCTTAACATACATATATTTTTAAAAACATATGTTTTTAACCAGAACATTCCTAACCATAGTACATATTTCTTGCCAGACTTTTTTTCAAACTGTGTTCCATGAAATATGTTAATCTGAGCTGCTAAGTAGAGGGGCACCAAAAATGTTATCAAATAAGTTTATTCCTCCTAGGGAGATTGAGACATTAACATTAGCATATTAAAGATTCTGGTGTCATACAGTAAAGAAATTGTTTATCTTTGTGTATTTCAAGAACTATCTGAGTGTGGAACATTTCATTATACAGGGGGGGTATTTCAGGCCTTCTGAATTGGAAAGGTTAGGAGTAGGGTTTTCTTTACAATGTGCAAGTGAAATTGACTACAAGTAATTCATTTTTTAAGAGGCCAAAGCAATTAGCTGAATCGTATTTTGTTGTAGAAATTACATTTTGAAGTACAACATTGATTTCCCCCTACATGGTATTATCTCTTTTAATGCTTTTGATAGATTAAAAAGAATTTGTAAAACTAAAAATTATGCATTTTTGGGGGGGGCACTTTTTTTTCTGTTATTGTTTTTGTTTTCTTACTTGTTTTCCTTCAAGAGGAATTGACTTTTATCTTTAAAATCCTGTTTACTGTTTCAGATAGCGTGACACAGGAAAGGAGGCCTCCCAAACTGGCCTTTATGTCAAGAGGTGTTGGGGACAAAGGTTCATCCAGTCATAACAAACCAAAGGCTACAGGTATGGATTAATAGGATACCATCCTTAGCAATTTATGTGACATCCAACTTGCCATAGCATTAAAAGTTCATCCCGGCTCAGCGCCTGTGGCTCAAGTGGCTAAGGTGCCAGCCACATACACCGAAGGTGGTGGGTTCGAATCCAGCCTGGACCCGCAAAACAACAATGACGGCTGCAACCAAAAAATAGCTGG
>NW_003852453.1:3683487-3686266 GCF_000181295.1 Otolemur garnettii
AGCGTGAGGCTCTGTCTCAAAAAAAAAAAAAAAAAGTTCATCCTCATAAACTTGAATTAACATGTCCTTGATTTCACTTCCACTTTGCCAAGTTTAACAAGAAAGTTAATGTTTATTTGTTGCACTAATTCAAAAGTTTTACTTTACTGAAAATTTTGGAAAGAAGGAAGTCCACTTATATGCCAAGGAGTAACAGTCCGGAGCCTTTTGTGGTTGTGTGAGCTGTGATGAAGTCATGGCCTTCTAGCCTGGGCAACTAAGTGAGACTCTGTCTCCAAAAAAAAAAAAAAAAACCTCAATTAAATTTATGAACCAATCAAATGAGGTTGAGAGTGATTTTGACATTTAGAAATAAGCCATAGTACATTGAATAATTTCTTTCTTTTTTTTGGAGACAGAGTCTCACTTTGTTGCCCTTGGTAGAGTGCCGTGGTGTCATAGCTCACAGCAACCTCAAACTCTTGGGCTCAAGCAATTCTCTTGCCTCAGCCTCCCGAGTAGCTGGGACTACAGGTACTCGCCACAACACCTGGCTAGTTTTTTTCTAAATTTTAGTAGAGACGCGGTCTCACTCCTGCTCAGGCTGGTCTCCATCTCCTGAGCTAAAGCAATCCGCCTGCTTTAGCCTCCTAGAGTGCTGGGATTCCAGGCATGAGCCACTGTTCCTGGCTTGTTTCTGTTTATCTAATGAGCAGACTTTTCTTTTAACTTACTTCTGTTCCTCTCTTATTTTGACTTTTGGGTTGAAGAATGTTTTTAACATTTCCAAAGTGGTTACCAGATTTCTTAGAAGTGAAGGCAATAACAGACTGTGTACATCTGTTGATTGTGTAAATAGCCGTTAATATCATATTCACAATAACTTATTTTACTAAAGAAATTTGGTAAATATTGACTTTAGTTTTAAAAGGAATTTTTCTTGTTCTCTAGGATCTACCTCAGACCCTGGAAACAGAAACAGATCTGAATTATTTTATACCTTAAATGGGTCTTCTGTTGACTCACAACCCCAATCCAAATCAAAAAATACATGGTACATTGATGAAGGTAATCTGTAATTTCACTGTTCTTTATGCTGATAACTCGCTTTTTAACTCTCACAGAATATTTGTAGTTTTGGGAAAGAGAATGGGTAGATCATTTTTTATAATATTGCTGAACTAAAATGAATTGCACTGCTGTTAACACATTTTAAAAAGTATGAGTAGTGTGTTTTCTTCCCTAACTGATGTGTGTAAGGCAGATGTCGAGGATAAACTGAACCATTTAAAGACTTTTCTGTCTGTTCTTTCCTGCCTTTTAAAAGCACTCTCCCTTGGTTCTTGGACATCACTTCCTCGTAGTTTATTCTTTGCTTGTTGTTCATTTGTTCAGCAAATATTTATTGAGTGTGGGTGCCAGGCCTTCTGACACTGAGATAACAGTGGTGAGAGGAAGGAGATGTGGCCCTTGCCCTCTGCATTTGTAGTGAAGGTGCTGCTTTGTTGGTCATTCAGAGAGTCAGATGCAGAACTGCCTTGGTGACTAGTGCCGTGAAGGTGCGTGGTGCTCTGAGAACGCACGGCAGACGATTGTGCTCAGGGTTTCAGGGATGTGTCCCCGGGGAAGGGCCTGACAGCAGAGCCTTTTAGGCAGAGGCAACAGCACGTGTAAAGGGAAGAATGGAACCCGGTGTTTGCCAGGGACTAGAACAGAGAGAGGCATCACATTGCAAGAGATGAGAAGGGAAAAGGGAACAGGGCCAGCCCCCGTGGAGCCAGTGTGCCCTACCCAAAGGGACCTGGGCAGCCACTGGTGGATTTTCAGTGAGGGGTGGCATGGCCAAGGGAAAGATCTTTCTCACTGCGGACAGATAGCGGTTGAAGCAGGGACTGTGTGAATGTGAGGTCACCACTGGAGCTGTTTCACAGCCCAGAAATAGATGATAGCATCCAGGACGAGCCTTGGGGAAGAGATGGGGAGAAGCGAATGGCTATACAGAGGCCTGACAGGTAAGTTCGTGAATCCATCCTAGAAAAAGTGCTGCCGTCTCACTGCTGAACGTCAGCACGGTCGCCTCAGAGCGCTCCCCTGGGCAGCTCTGCACCCACGCTGCCCCCACTGAACTAGTCGGCCTGGAAAAGCGCTTTGAGGTCTTTTTCTAGAATGGCCGTCAGAGCTGCTGTTCTGTTACCCTCAATGTCATGAATGTCGTCAAAATGTCTTTCTTTCAATATTTCCTTCATCTTTGGGTAAAGAAAAATGTCACTGGGGACTCGACCAGGTGAGGAGGGAGGGAGTTCCAGTGCAGTCTGTTCACTGGCTGAGAACATCCGACAGACAGCGCCCTGTGCGCTCTTTGCTTTGGTTCTTTGCTGAGCTCCTTGGGGACCGTTTTTGCACACACCTTTCTCGTGGCAAGATTTTCCTGGTTCTCCGTCCCTGTTTACTGGGTCTGCTGTGCTTCTCCCAGTCAGCCGACGGGTCTAACACACAATCCGATGCGTTTTTACGGTGTTTTCCTCAGTTCTCTGTATGACAGGCTGCCTTGACCACTTTATCAGTGAGGCTTTCTCCCCCTCGGAAGAATGTTTGTTTGATTCATCTATACACTGCCGTTTTCCTCATGACATTATCCCCATGAACTTGAGTTAACATGTCCATGGTTTCACTTCCACTCTTGCCAAGTTTAACAAGAAAGTTAATGTTTGTTTGTTGCTCTAATTCAAGCTGCGACATTCTTGTGATGGCCTCATGAACACGCAACCACGACAGTGAAGGGCCCTCAGCCAGGCCCCGC
>NW_003852453.1:3686415-3711916 GCF_000181295.1 Otolemur garnettii
AGAGGTTGGAACTGTGGCGACTTCGGGTCTTCTGGCCTGTTTACTTCAGTGCAGTGGGGGAAGGTGACGCAGCTGAGTGTGGGGATGTGTGACTGAGTGCTGGAGATTTCCTCCAGGGCTCTGGAGGGGCGGGCGGATGAACCTACAAGTTATAGTTTGGCCACTTTTGCTTTGACTTTTGTGTGACTATGAGTGGGATTCCAGTTTTTTGTAACTATATGGACGAGTGATTGTCTCAGCACGAGTTGGTGAGGAGTTCACGCCATCTCACCCACCTGTCCGCCGTGTTGTCACGTTACGGGATTAGTCTGTGGCTGTGGTTCTCCTTACTGTGTGTTTGTTTTCTCTTCAATTATATTTTGTTTCTGTATAGTTTGGGGCTTTAAGCTCTGATTTGGGGGGAGGTTTTTTTTGTTTTCTAAACTTCTTAAGTTTATGTTCAGTTCATATTTGCCTTTTCTTTTTACTGAAATGAATTATTAAGTCTGCAAATTCCCTTTTTTACATGTTAACCCAGCAGCGTTCCACAAGTGCTCTTTCTTTGTTTCTTTTTCTCTCTTTCTGTCCTTCTCTTTCTCCTCTTTTCTTTCTTTATTTTTTAAAAGCTGTATTATTTCTTCCTTGATCCATTGGTTATTTAGAAATGTTTCTTACACTTTTCTGTCTTCCTATACTGTGACCTAGTTGTATCATGGGTAAGAAACATAACCTGTGTCATTCTATTCACTAATAGATTCTTTTTTTGCAGTTTTTGGCTGGGGCTGGATTTGAACCCGCCCCGGCATATGGGGCTGACGCCCTCCTCCTTTGAGCCACAGGTGCCACCCTTGCTAATAGATTTTTTGATTTGAACAGTTGGGTGCCATTTGCTGATAGAGATAAATTTGGAGGTAGCACGGAGGAGCAAGACGCTGTTTTGGAAATGCCTGCGAGAATCTGAGCAGAGAGGTCAAGTGGGCAGTTGGACTTGATCTGTATGTTAATTTTTAGAAATGTAAGGCATATTTAATATTCCTGAATAAATTTCTCTAATTAGGATTTTTTTTTTTTTAAGTTGCAGAAGACCCTGCAAAGTCCCTTACAGAAATATCTCCTGATTTTGGCCACTCTTCACCACCACTGCAACCGCCTTCTGTGAACTCATTGTCCAGCGAGAACAGATTTCACTCTCTGCCCTTCAGTCTGACGAAGATGCCCAATACCAACGGCAGTATCGGCCACAGCCCCCTCTCCCTGTCTGCTCAGTCTGTGATGGGGGAGCTGAACAGCGCGCCTGTCCAGGAGAGTCCCCCCTTGGCCATGACTTCCGGCAACTCATATGGTCTAGAAGTGGGCTCTCTGGCTGAAGTGAAAGAGAACCCCCCTTTCTATGGGGTGATCCGTTGGATCGGTCAGCCACCAGGACTCAATGAAGTGCTAGCCGGACTGGAACTGGTAATCTAATTTGACTTAAAAGTGATCGTTCTTTTCTTTTGTGCTGATACTCCCTTATTACATGTTTTTTTGGATAAATTTTCTATTTATTTATTTTTTGAGACAGAGTCTTACTTTTTTGCCCTCTATAGAGTGCTGTGGCATCACAGCTCACAACAACCTCCAACTCTTGGGCTTAGGCAATTCTCTTGCCTCAGCCTCCCGAGTAGCTGAGACCACAGGTGCCTGCCGCAATGCCTGGCTATTTTTTGTTGCAGTTTGGCCAGGGTCAGGTTTGAACCCACCACCCTTGGTATATGGGGCTGGCACCCTACTCACGGAGCCATAGGCACTGCCCTAAATTTTCTATTTTTAAGAAAGCTATCATTACAGAAAAGTTCTATTGCTGTGTTGCCTGCCTGACTGGCCTTTGTTACCCGTGAAGTTTCTGACCCACTTGATTCTAATGTTACTTGATCTATGTTCATAGAATGAAAGTTGATCTTTAGACTAAAATATTTAGGTTCCTTATTTTAAACAGAATTCAGTAAGGGAAGCAAATCTTTCATCAGTTTTTCCTGTTCTTTCTGAGCTTCCTTCCTCCCAATTAGTTCTAATACTTATATCTTTGGCTTTAAAATAGTCACCGTTTTTAGAGGCCTTTTGAGATCTTTGATAGAGGGAAAGATTTTTCCTCTGGAGATCCAAGAGCATTATCGTTTGACATTTCATAATCAGGAGAAGAAAAGTTGAGTTTAGCTTTTACTTAAATATATTTCTTTTTGTGTTTAGCTCATTTTTTTTCTACAGTAGTGAATAGTATGGCAGTGGGGGAAAGAGTTGTCAGAATAAATAGCTTCCTCTTTCTCCCGCGTTTCAATAATTGTACAACTGGTCTGAGGAAGCCAGTTGACCAGGGAAAGTTACTACGTAGATTTTCTTTTTTAGCATATATTCTGAAAGGAAATGCATTGAGGACTTCTTGCTGGATTAAGGAATTAATTTCATAAATCATTGGCGGTGGTCCCTGTTGAACATCCCATTTTCCTTGATGTAGTTCCCAGTACAGGTGTGAAGAGGGAATTCTGAGAAAGGATAAACTGGAAGCCTGTCCTAGAAACCGAGCTCTGCGCAGACTGTCTCTGCAGGGCACAGTCTAACGCACACGGAGACCTTTCTTTTTCAGGAAGATGAATGTGCGGGCTGCACGGATGGGACCTTCAAGGGCACGCGCTATTTCACCTGTGCCCTGAAGAAGGCGCTGTTTGTGAAGCTGAAGAGCTGCAGGCCGGACTCGCGGTTTGCATCCCTGCAGCCGGTTTCCAATCAGATCGAGCGCTGTAACTCTTTAGGTATTTGGATGTTTTTCACTTACTTACAATCTGGAGTGACTCCAGATCTAATCTCATGCCATCTTGCGTTAGGTGATGGTGGCATTAAGTATCTTTCTTGCCAGCAGTGCTTATCCAGCTTTTAAATCAGTAACAATTGTTACTTTTTGGAAAAGGTATTAGCCAGGAAAGGTGTTTGGGACTTAAAAAGGGAAAAATTGGGGGAAAATAGCTTTTTTCTTCCTGTTGATTACAGACGTTTAACTTTCAGCAGTACAGGAGATGGAAACTAAAAGGGAGCCTTCTTTTTGGCACCGACTTCCCTTCCAGGGTGTTGTTTAAACACGTCAATGAGCCGCTCTTATCAGACGTCAGCATTAGTGCGAGTGGTTTCAGACTGGCTGATGGAGGGAGCTCGCCTCATAAATTGATAGGCGGCAGTTTCCTGATCTGTCCCTTTTCAGTTTCAGATAATCGTGGTGAAGCATCTTGAGGGTTCAACAAGAGCAAATAAAAAAGCAGTTTTAATAAAAAAAAAGTTCATTTATGTTGAAATAGTACTTTCAAATTTTTGGTTTTCTTTTCAAACTTGAAAGTGAAGCATCTTTGGGGTAAATAATAAACTATTTGGGAAACAAAATATTGTACTTGACAGATGCTTTTTGTGTGTTTCTTAATACTCCAAAGTGGTTTTTAAATGACAGAGAAAGTAAAGTTGAAAAAGTTGAAAGTAAAGTTGAAAAAGAGCAGTAGCAGTTTTCACAGGCCAGTTGAATAGCTTGTAACCAATGCCTGTCTTTAACTTAAAGCTGAGGAACAAATTTTGCATCAAAATGCCAAAACATTTTAAAACAAAGAAATATGGGAATACGTGTTGTAATAGTTTATAAAGAATGCTTTCCATTTACATTTTTACAACTTTTCTAGCATTTGGAGGCTACTTAAGTGAAGTAGTAGAAGAAAATACTCCACCAAAAATGGAAAAAGAAGGTTTGGAGATAATGATTGGGAAGAAGAAAGGGATCCAGGGTCATTATAATTCTTGTTACTTAGACTCAACCTTATTCTGGTAAGTTTAAAATCAATCTAGTAGTAGGTAGAGACAGTGTCATTGAGACATATGTGTGTGGGGGTGAGAGAGAGACAGACAGAAACCGCCTCTGAGTAGAGAAATGAGATGATTAGGGGTCAAGAAAGGAAGGGAGATTTGCTTTTCGTAATATACTCCTTGTAAGTTATGGTGTAATCTCGTGTTCTTACATCAAAAAATTTGCCATAAACAGAGAGGAGAGTGATACTAAGTGATATTGTTGTAAGTGGAGCAGGTATACGGAGGTATCTGGGAAAGTTTTGTGTGCATATCAAGTAACCTGACTTGCCGTGAGCCTTGGGCTGATGTGTGCTGTTTTGGGAGGTGTAGGTAATCATGAAACTACTTTATTTAAAAAAAATTATTTTTCATAGAATCACTATCTCCTGGTATAGGTAGGCTCTTCCTAATTGAACAAGTTGACATGGCAAGAATCTTTAGGCTCTGGGGATTGACACAGAGTCTTCAGGCTCTGAAGATTGTACACTGCCAAGACAGGCGTGTTTTAAGAATTAGAAAGTTAACACGGGATGTTCCTATTTCTCAAGTAGGGAGGATGAATCTGGCAGGCCATTTTGTGCAGAATGCTTTCAGTCTCTCAGAGGTGGTAACAAAAACAGGCCTGGGAGCACCGATAGAATATTCTTTAGATTTCCTGATAAAAATCTGTATTAGCTACATTTTCTTTTTCTTTGATGCCAGCGAGTTACTGCTATTAGTTACTCACAAGTGATTTTAACATTTAAAGAAATTCAGGTCTGAGCAAAGAGGCACAGGAGAGAGAAATCTGGTACTGAGCAGTGTCACCCAGGGAAGTAGCTCCCAGACTTCCTGCTGTGCATCTGTCTGGGATTGACTCGGATTGTAGGTGCCCTTTCAGCTTTCGCAAGGAAGTTTTCTTTCTTCCTGTGCTGTGGGCGTGTCTTTGTCTTTGACCCTGTGGATCTGTAGTTTGCCTGCTCAGTGTTAGAGTCTCACCTGTAGGGATCTCTAGGTCTGGACGGGTGAACCCTGGGGATCTTCACAGTGGTCTTGGGCACCTGTGTTAACAAAGACATGAATTGTTATGGTATTTATTCTAGATGTTACTTTTTTCTCCTCTTGTTGTTTTTAGAATCTATTTCTTAAAAAATACGTTTATAACATGAAGAAAAATGTCTTTCTATTTTGCAGTTTATTTGCTTTTAGTTCTGTTCTGGACACTGTGTTACTTAGACCCAAAGAAAAGAATGATGTAGAATATTACAGCGAAACTCAAGAGCTACTGAGGACAGAAATTGTTAATCCTTTAAGAATGTAAGTAGAAGATACATAGTTATTTTGCCTTTAGATGCTATCTTTTTTGCTGTTTATTGGTACAGTAGTTAACTTATACCCTGCTTACACATAATAAATGAATGAAAATTAGTTCTCTTGGTGAAATAGTAATTTTTTAAATCTTTGATCCTTTACTTTTTTTGCTTATTGAATTTCTTAAATATTGTCGGGGTGTGGAACAGTGTATTTCATGAAATTATTTACACCATTTAGGTAGAGTATACTATAATTTAGTAATTATGGTAGATTTCCAGAAGCTGATGAGTAGTACTTGGGATTCTTATCTTTTGAAATAGTTTAATCCGACATTACCCATAAGAGCAAACTTGCTATATATTGATATAGTCTGGCTTCTTAAACTTAATTTTATCTGACAGAAAAGGAGCAAGGGGCCAGGAGTGGTGTCTCAGGCCTGTAATCCCAGCACTTTGGGACGCTGAGGTGGGAGGATTGCTTGAGGCCAGTAGTTTGAGACCAGCCTAGGCAATATAACAAGACCCTGTATCTACAGAAGATAAAAAAAATTAGCTGAGCATCATGGTACAAACTGTAGTTCTAGCTACTTGGGAGGCTCAGGCCAGAGGATCTCAGCCCAGGATGCTGATGTTAGAATGAACTATGCTAATGCCATTGCACTTCAACCTGGGTGACAGAGCAAAACCCTGTCTTAATAAAAAGGAAACAATGGAAGGAAATTTTTTATTTATAGAATAGCTACTATTTAATACTTTTGTACTGGGAACAGATGAGATTTATTTCAATAACAAGTTAAAGGAGTATATTTTGACCTCCCTCCACCTCCCTTAAAAAGGTGATTCTACCTCACTTCTCACCACTTAGAAAAATTAACTTAGGCTGGATAAAAGGTTAAAATTTAAGACATGAAATGATAAAAATCCTAGAGGATAGTGTGGGAAAACTCTTAACAATGTTGGCATTAGGAAAGAATTCATGAAGAAACTCCGCTGGCAACTACAGCAACACAAAAATAAATAAATGGGACCTGATCAAATTAAAAAGCTTCTGCACAGGTAAGGACACAATCAGCAAAGCAAATAGACAACCTTCACAATGGGAGAAGATACTCACATGTTACCAGCTGGACAAGGGGCTAGTGACAAGAATATATAAGGAACTCAAGCAAATCAACAAGAAAAGAGCAAACAGCCCCATCAGTCAACCGGCAAGCAACATGAACAGAACCTTTTCCCAAGAAGACAGACGAATGGCCAACAAACACGTGAAAAAAATGCTCATCATCCTTATTCATCAGAGAATGGCAAATCAAAACTCTGAGCTATCACCTAATCCTAGTGAGAATAGCCCACTTCCCAGGGTCCCCACACCGCAGATGCTGGTACAGGTGCAGAGAGAGAGGCACACTGGTACACGGTTAGTGGGATTGCAAACTACTGACAGCCTTTGTGGAAAGAAGTACGGAAAATCCTCAAAAAGGCTAAAAGTAGACTTCTCGTTTTACTCCACAATCCCATAACTAGACATTTTTCTTCTTCCGAGAAGAAAAATAATCATTTTACCATAAGGACGTTTACACTCGAATGTTCATAGCTGCTCAGTTCACAATTGTAAAGATGTGGAAACAACCCAAGTGTCCATCAACCCATGAGTGGGTTAGTAAACCGTGGTGTGTGTACACCATGGAGACGGTTCATCCATAAAGGTGGAGACTTTACATCTGTATTTATCTGGATGGGTTTGGAGAACATCCTCCTGAGTAGCTCAAGAATGGAAAAGCATGTACTCCCATGTACTCAGTACTAATCTAAAAGTATTGGTCCACTTGAGAGAAAGACAATTAAACGTAAGGAGGGGGGAGGGGGCTTACTTATCCCCACCTATTGGGTACAGGGTAGGAGTATATGGCACTTTTCCTGGGTGAAGGCCTCAACTACCACTCAGACTTTGGACCTTACCTTACAACTGCAAATAATGTTACCTAACCGAATGTACCCTCATATTAACCCATAATAAAAAAAAGAAGAAAGGTGATTCTTTTTTCATTTCTAGAACCTCCATAGTTGACCCCCTGTCTACCCTGACCATCTCCTCACACTGACTTAATTTTCTCAAAGCAGACAGGTACCCAGTGGAAGTTCCTTAAATTGACCACATCCATAGTTTGACCAGTTTGTTACAGTCCCTTGCATGGTCAACTTACAGGCCTTCTACTGTATGTCTTGTTTGGGCCCCAGGAGACAATTTGTAATGGTCCAAGCACAAGGGACAGGAGGCATCTAGTAAAAACTTTGAATAAGGGGTAGTAATGACCTGTGATGATGTCACATCATGAGATTTAAGCTGTGAAGCCTTAGGACATAGGACAAAACAGGGCATAGAGAGCAAACTGTGTAATTTAACATCTATATTAAGATAAATTTAAGTCTTGTTTCATACTTTTCTTATTTAACAAGATAAAAATAGTGTGATATAAGATTTTGACCAAAAGAAGCAGAATCCTGAGATATTAATTAATGAACAGTCTGAATGACTTAACTGTATCACATGACTAGGACAGTAAATTATAAAAGAATAAATGTCCCTGCTCATATATTTTGTTTTCCTTAAATTCTGTAATGAATTCTTAATTATCTTACTGTTCAAGATAATTATGTCTTGATTTTTACATGCAAATTTTAATGCAAAATTTTAAACTTTTTTTTTTTTTTGCCAAGTAATTGATGCTGGAACAAAACAAGTCAATTCTAAAGCACTACCTTCCTTTGTTCTAAAACATTTTAAAGTTTATTGATAAGCGTTATTTATGCTGTTGTCCAGCCGGTTGAGAATTGTGTCACCTGTGCGCAGGAAGCAGCTGGTCAGATGCACCGTTGCCGTCGGCTGCCCTGTGTCCGCATTAGAGCCGACCCGCTGTCTTCAGTTCTGAAACCTCTCCCTCCTCCCTTGTAGGCTCCCCCTGGCGGAGAGTCTGTCTTCTTCCCCGTACGCATTTGTATTATTGCCAGTGGTCAGCAGGTTAGCTGACCCTGTAAGTGGAGATGCTCGGTGTGCGGTGGTTGCAGGGAGCGAGTGAGGGAAGGAACAGTTTGTTAACAATGGTCCCAGATCAGCCAGTCTCACTTCATTATGAAGCTCATGGTGGCCACTAGGGTCTCTTCTGAAGCGATTTTCAGAATATAAAGTTTTAAATTGACATTAAACTTAATGAATGTGTCCTGTATTCAGACAAAGACGAGAGAAAGTATCATAATTATGCTGCCTGGTTTGATTGCAGGTTTTAGATTTCCAAGTTCTCATTAATCCCCTTCCCCATTCCCCTTGGCGGCTTTTCACCCTTTAGTATAAAAAGGATTTTTTCCTCCAAATTGTATATTCATCGCAGACGTTTTAAGACATATTTTTTCTTTTATTAGCGTGTGACAAACGTAAGGTGCATAATAGCGTTCAGGATAATTCAGGTTCTATTTTTTAATTTTTCGAACCTCAAGAAGGAGCCTGTCATTGTATTTTTCAGACTCTCTAGCCTGTTGACTTATGACATGTTGGGGTTGTATAAAAATGTCTGACGATTAAGATCCATTATATAATTTAATGTGTACACCAATAGCAATTAATTTTTTTAAAATTAGATACGGATATGTGTGTGCCACAAAAATTATGAAACTGAGGAAAATACTTGAAAAAGTAGAGGCTGCATCAGGATTTACCTCTGAAGAAAAAGGTAACTGTCTTAATTTATGATACATTCATTAAAAAGAACTTGAAATCACATTCATGTGCTAAATTATTAGCAGAAATATGTGTGTTGTTTGGGGGGTTTATTTTAAATTACAAATTTCCTTCTATGTAATATAAATTTCTCTCCTCTTTTTATAAATCCTTCCTCCAGTCTAAAGTGAATGACGATGTGGAATAATGAGCTCCTTTAAGAAGCTGGCTGGTCGTAGCGTATTAAATGTTTAAACAGAGAGTTCCTTCCTCTCCAGCAGCAGTAACAGTCCGCATGGCTTCTCTGCCTGTGCGGAGGGTTACGTGGAGTCAGCCACATTTTCCTACTTTGTTTTCAGAAACTGCTGAGTGGGATTAACTTTATGATCACAGCACAGTTCTTTAATCTCTTCGTAGCTGGTGAACTTACTCAAAGATGCAATACCTGACTTTGAACTTGTTAGCAACATATTGTGACCAGCTGTAATGGGTGGTGGCTTGATCATTACTTAAACAGCAGTAAAAAAACAGAGCATACTTCTGGCTTTACTCCATTTATTTTATATCACCTTCCAAATTAATTATTTCACTATATGAGAATTATTATACCTTTTCAAACGCAACAAAGTTATAATGAATTTAAAACATAATACTTTAAATATTCTTTGTATTTTTCCTTCCTCAGGAAAATGTGAAAGCTGTGCTTTCAGTTGGGGTAATATTGAAGGAATGAAACTGAATTCAGAATAGACATATGCTGAATTAAAATTTAAAAAGGAATAATTAAAAAGTTTGTCTGTGACTAATTTGATTTTATATTTTCTCCTAGATCCTGAAGAATTCTTGAATATCTTATTTCATCATATCTTAAGAGTAGAACCATTACTAAAAATAAGGTAACTTTTAAATTGTTATAAAAGCATTGGGAAAATAGACAATTCTCATTTCTGTTGCTGCCACTGTGTAAAAATTATTTCCTTGGTGATTACTTCATACTGTGTTTGTTTAGCTTATAATATACTAAGTAAATTAATTTTATTCTTGCCCTCTCCATAGTACCACACTTTACTTGAGGAACAAATCCAATGTAAACTTGTACTTTTAATTTTAAATACAATGATAAGTATTATTGCAAATCATTTTCTTATGAAACTGTATATAAATATTTTATAATTTAAATTAGCGAACTTTTTAGGGATAAAAAAAATCTCACTATGACCTACTCAAGCACTGTGAAAGCATCGTTTTTGTTTACCTGCCACTGAAAGAATTAATGTCTTAGATTTGCTTTCTTGTTCTTAGTCATGTAACTTGGTCTCCCCCGTCCCTGACTGTTGAATGAGAGCTTTGAATGTAACGCAGTAGAGTTCTCAGTGAAATGTTCTGGAATGTCCACATCAAAGCAGTGGTCCTTTCTATATTCTACCCAGATTTCTCCACTGAGAATCTCGGTTGTCATACAATCCTCCCGTACACAAACACCCGTCCTCCCCTGTGTCTTAGGTGATGGTGTTTGATTCCCGTGTTGAGGTGATGGATGAGGAGAGAGCACAATTGCGGTTTGATATTGTTTGGGAAGTTGTAAACTGCTGTGAGACCTATACATGAACTTGAGGAGCTCACATTTAAAGATGATAATCATCATATGTGTTAGAAAATCCTAGAGAATATCCAGAAAAGGTCAGCTTTCAAACACACACAGGAAAGGTACAGGTTGTGTATAATGCAGGGAACAGCAGATGCTTTGGGAGAAAAGTGTCAGCTTTGTTTTTCATTTTCAGGAGAGAAATTCCAGATGCTAAAACTTTTTGTTTTCATCTTTTTGTTCTAGCTCACACCCTTAAGGGGACAGAATACACTTTGAGTAATAGCAGAAGTTGAATAATGCAGTGATCCTGGGGCGTGGGGCTGGAGGGTAAGGAGGGGCCAGGCGCACCCAGGGATGCATCTCAGAGTCTGAAGCTCTTGTGGACTTTGACAAGACCTTCGTATTGACAATCCCTTGTTAAAAATTAAATTATGAGAAGATATCTTAAGTTAGCCTTCTTTTTCGTCATTCTTTTCCTCCACTGACTCAGGGAGAGTCAGCCGATGCTACAGATAGGAGGATGAGTCCCTTAAAATCTGAAATAATGAAACACTTTAGAAGAGACTAGAAGAGATTCCTAAATGATTGAAGAGACAAAAGAAGAGCTAGACACCAAAGGGAAAATAAAAACCAGATTTGACAATAAACAAAATCCAAAGTAAAACAGAATTTCCAGAAACAGGAACTGTCTTGATGGGTGGGAGGGAGTTTGCCTCACGGGTACACTGTGCGCAGCTGAGGAGCGCACTGCTCACTGCGAGGACAGAGTTGGAGGAAGCATCCAGAATGCAGCCCAGAGGGACAGAGTTAGAAAACAAGAACGAGAATATGAGAGACCTGGAAAGTTGGGGGTGGAACTCGAGTTCCAGAAGGAAACACTTGACAGAAGAGAGTGAAAAGCAGGGTTTCAAGCAATAGTAGATGAAGAATTCTTGACAGACGTAAATTATAGGAGTAAAGATACTCAGAATTTCTGAGCAGGAAGAACTAGGACTAAATAACCATTCAGAGATCTAATCCAGGATATACTTAATAAAACAGAATTGAATTTAGAATAAGAAAGTGGGATGCAAAAAATAAGGAAGAATAAAGAAATTGGTAAATCTGGGTAAAGTAAACCTTAGCATCTAAAATCAATAACAGCGACGGTAATGATAATAATAGTGGCTAACTGGATACAGTGGTAAAGTCATAGCCACTAACAAGAGTGCGGTGACTGGCGGCAAAGTATCCCAAAAAACAATGGAGTAACGTCAGCAGTCACGAAGTAAAGACTCAGAGGGATTTCCAGACTGCACAGTCGAGTAAGTCTTGTTACAGAACGTGGTCTGGGTGTTCTTCCTCCACGGGCATAGCAGATCTGGATTAGGTTCCGTAATGCTGGGGAACCTGGCAGCTTGAAGGGTTTTAGCGGCTGTCCATTATGGTCTGCGCCACTAAGGTAACAGACCCGGACGATACAGTTCCGGGAGTGTGTTTATCTGCCTCCTAGACGTTTAAAAGTTTCACTTTAAAAGTTAACGCATTTGCCCCTTTTGCCCTTGGGTTTTCCTCAGTGGAAACTACAATCCACATTGCACAGCTTTGCTCTGTAGTGCCAGCTTTGTTGTAACCCCTGGGTTTTTAGCCTTCTAAACTTGAGAAATGAGGGTTGAGTGATGGTTGTTCCTCCTCCCTGTTCTCTGTCCTGGTATCACCAAGCTGCTGTCCTCTCCAGCCTCGTTTCTGGATCCTTCTCTCAGTGTTTGCCCCCTCGGCCACCTCCCCGCCTCGCTTGCTCCCTCGGCCACCTCCCCTCCTCACCTCTGTGTCACTGTTTCTGCGAACCTGTACTACTTTCTGGTTTGGACCTGTACTACTTTCTGGTTTCTCAGTTTCCTGTCTTAGTTTTTTTCTGTTACCTGTTAATTTTCCATGTTTTTTGCCTTTCACAGAAAAATCCTGGCCTTTTGCACTCATTAACAACCAACTAAAATATTGGTATAGCATAAACTTCAGTTTTTTTGGTTATCATCTGGTTTTTTTTTTTGCAGTTTTTGGCCAGGGCTGGGTTTGAACCCGCCACCTCTGGCATATGGGACTGGCGCCCTACTCCTTTGAGCCATAGGCACTGCCCGGTTATCATCTATTTTTATTTATTGTGGGTTCTTAAGACTCTCCTGCTTTGTTAACAGATAAGTTTTGTTTATTTTGGGGTATAAGAACTTTTGGAAAACAGGCTTTCTATAGACTGGTCTCTAAATCACTGAAGTTTTCTCATGAAAACTATGTTAATATTATCCCTTAAAAATCTTGAAATCTATAGTCTATAGTAATATATACATAGTTTATATAACTAGTTATATAACAACTATAATCTATAGTTATATGTAGTTTATATTTAAATAACTATAAATATACTTTAGATTTATATAACTCTGAATCTGTAGTTATATAAACAGTCTGACTCTATATCCAAAACTTTTACTAAGCAGGTAAATGGTAGACTTTAAAATTGTGACTCCTTTTGGTGTAGTCTTAAGGAGTAATGACATTCTGTAGTAAAATACTGACAAGGACAAACATTTAATATAATGGTAATACTATGACTGCCATATAGTAGGCATTTACTTGGTATTTGTTGAATAAATGAGTGACCATTTAAAGGCCAGCATACTTTAGCAGCATAAATAGTGAGCGATTGTTTGCTTACTGTTGTAATCCAAGTTATACTTGGGTTCTTGACCTAGTTCTGCCTTTGACTTGTTGGGAAGTCATTCTCCTTCCCAAGATCTTAGGGGCTTCATTTTAGAAATGAAAGTTTGTTCCAGAAAGTCTTTTAAGGGTCCGTCACATTCAGCCGTACAAGAATTTATTTCCCTGTTTGAAGTGTTAAATGCAGTTGGCTTCTTTGTAGATTTGGATGGTGAATTTGAACTAAGTGATTTTAGCCTCTGGTTGTTACTATTCACACAGCGCTTCTTGATTGGTGTTATTATACATCATTTTTCTCCTGATCATTAAGAGAGCTTTTCAATATAAAAAGGAAAACAAGAAATCATTTATAAGGTCTGGTGCAAAGTACATTTAATTCTTTTACCTGATAGTTTTCTTTCCCCGTCCTTCTGACTGTCCTGAACCCCGTCGTGGATTTGAGGACTTTTCTCCTCTCGTCTTCGGCTGGTGCAGCTTCACATTTGCTTCAAGTATTATTAATAAGTCACGTGTGTTTTCTTCCTCGTGCTTTCAGATCAGCAGGTCAAAAAGTACAAGATTGTTACTTCTATCAAATTTTTATGGAGAAAAATGAGAAAGTTGGAGTTCCTACAATTCAGCAATTGTTAGAATGGTCTTTTATCAATAGTAACCTGAAATTTGCAGAGGTTGGTACCATGTACTGCGTTTTATATGTGAGTCCTCAGGATGCTTCAGACTACTGGTAGATTCAATACCTATTGATTTTAAAAGCCAAGAACAGTTTGAGACAAACTGTTAAGAAAACACAAATTTACAAAAAATGTCCAGTGTTGCAACTTGTTCATATAGAAAATGCCTTATGATTAAGACTGAATTTTTGGATTTTAGATTCAAGCTAATCTGTAACTGAAAAACTTTTAAGAAGTTTAAAGTAAAAGGAAGATTTATTTATTTATTTTTTGAAATGATCACTTTGCTCAAGCATATTATCCGAATATATCAAAAAACAATGTTACTTGTCTCCCTTCATTAAGGAACAAAATGTCAATAAATTCACGTATTGTTTTATTAATGAACAAGTGATGTAAATTATTTTTCTTTTTCTAAAATTGTCATGATTTTAGTAGCATATGCTTATGTTTATTTTTTCCCCATTTTCAAGTATTGTTTCTAGGATTCCCCATTGTTATGACATTTTTTCCCCTTTTTTTTTTTGGTTTTCGGGGATTCATTGAAGGTACAGAGAACCAGGTTACTGTGGTTGCATTTGTTAGATTAAAGTCCCTCTTATAATGGTGTCCCGCCTCCAAGAGGTGTGTCACATTTTACTTTTATTGTACTCATGGAATGTTTGGTAAAACCTTAACAGCCACAGTTATTTGTTTGTGGAAATACAAAGAATTGTGTCTTTCTGTGGTAGTTTTTGTATTGCATTTGCAAAGAACGGTTTCTCCAAAACCTTTATTAAATATAAACCCAACATAAAATGCCACTGTCCACAGTCATGTGTCACTTGAGACCCCAGGTGGTTGCGCTCCCTGACCTCTCAGTGTTGGCGTGTCTCAGCAAGGACGACTCCTTGGCTGTTGCTCTCCAGTGAGGTGTGTCCACTGTGTGGCTTCTGTTCTGCAGGCCACCAGCATGATGGCAAAGATCACTGCTGGATTTGACAGCCGTGATTGTTTCCGTTTTGTAGACAAATGTTTTTCAGTGCTTTGCTTCTAAAAATATATATCTTTTTATAGGCACCATCGTGTCTCATTATTCAGATGCCTCGTTTTGGAAAAGACTTTAAACTATTTAAAAAAATTTTCCCATCTCTGGAATTAAATATAACAGATTTACTTGAAGACAGTAAGTATACGATGTTTTAGTTTGCTATTTTTTAAGAATACAATCTGTTCATTGATATATGGGATTGTTGACTTTTTTTCATGTGGGTTAATTTGAGTTCTCTATAGATCCTGGTTATCAAGCTTTTGTCTGATTCAAAATATGCAAATATTATTTCCTATTGTGTAGGTTGTCTGTTTGCTTTGGTTGTTGTCTCCTTAGCTGTACAGAAGCTTTTCAGTTTAATTAAGTCCCATTTGTTTATTTTTATTGTTGTTGCAATTGTCACAGAAGTCTTCTTCATATGCTTTTTTGAGGATTTTTATCATTTCATGCCTTAAATTTATGTCTTTTATCCATCTTGAATCAATTTTTGTGAGTGGAGAATGGTGCGGATCTAGTTTCAGTCTTTTACATGTGGGTATGCAGTTCTCCCAGTACCATTTATTGAATAGGAGTATTTCCCCCAGTATATGTTCTTGTTTGGTTTATCGAAGATTAGGTAGCTGTGAGAGAGATGAATAGAACCTTCTCTAAAGAAGACAGACGAATGGCTAGCAAACATATGAAAACATGCTCATCACCCCTAATTATTAGAGAAATGCAAATCAGAACCACCCTGAGATATCATCTAACCCCAGCGAGAATGGCCCACATCACAAAATCTCAAAACTGCAGATGTTGGCGTGGATGTGGAGAGAAGGGAACACTTTTACACTGCTGGTGGGACTGCAAACTAATACAACCTTTTTGGAAGGAAGTATGGAGAACCCTCAAAGAACTCCAGCTAGACTTCCCATTTGATCCTGCAATCCCATACTGGGCATCTACCCAGAAGGAAAAAGAAAATCCTTTTATTATGAGAACACTTGCATTAGACTCAATTTACAGTTGCCAAAATGTGGAAACAGCTTAAATGTAGAAACAGCCAAAATGCCCACCAACCCAGGAATGGATTAATAAGCTATGGTGTATGTATACCGTGGAGTACTACTCAGCCATTAAAAAGATGGAGACTTTATATCCTTTGTGTTAACCTGGATGGAAGTGGAGCACATTATTCTTAGTAAAGTATCACAGGAATGGAGGAGCATGAATCCTATGTACTCAATTCTGATATGAGGACAATTAATGACCTAGTACACGGTGTGGAGTGGGGGAAGGGGAGAGCAAAGAGAAAGAGAAGGGGGGCGGGGGTGAGGGAAGGGAAGAGCAGAGAGAGGGAAGGAGGGAGCGGGTGGGGGTCTCAGTGTGCGACACACCTTTTGGGAGCAAGACACAGTTATAAGAGGGACTTTACCTAACAAATGCAATCAGTGTAACCTGGTTTCTTGTACCCTCAATGAATCCCCGACAATAATTAAAAAAAAAAAATCAGTCTGGCAGGTTAATCCTCTTACTAGCTGTAAGAATCTAACCAGGGACAGTATTTCTGAAAGACAGTTCACTATCTGAAGAGCCTGGAATACTAAGCCAGTAACTTTAGGTCTAGGAATTTATTCCACTAAAATAAGCAGAGATAAAAATAAGTATTTTACATGCAGATCTGCTTACCGTCATATGATTAAGAAATTAGGAGCAAATTGAATGTTAACTAGAGGGGAACAGTTAAATGAGTCGTGTGTCTACGCAGCGACTCTACTCCCATTAACATCCACGGTTTACAGTTAAATGAGTCGTGTGTCTACACAGCGACTCTACTCCCATTAACATCCATGGTTTTGAAGACCAGCGTATGTGAAAATCGTCATGATGTAATATTAAGTGACAAGTACCTTGATCTGTTTACAAGTGGGGCTTTGTATATATGTGTGTGTGTAAACACACGGAGTTCTGTAAATATGCAGATAGAAAATTATTAGAGGAAATTTACCATAAGATTGACACAGTTATCTCTTGCTAACTGAAATTATAGGTGCTTTGGATTTTTTTCTTTATACTACCTTGTATGTTTGAATTTTCATCAATGGATTTCATAATGGGGGAAAACACCTGCTATTTAAAAATATTGTTATTTGGTCAGAGCAAATGTATGTGATACAATTATCTACGTCTTTCTTAAATGTTTACATTTTTTTAAAATTTCAGATTTTCAGATTGAAATGAAAGCGTGTGTGATTGGTTGCACAGTTTGCTCTTATGAGGCAAAGGTCCAGGCTGTGGTTGTGTCTGTCACCCGGGAGGTGCACAGTCTACCCATGCACTGTCCCTGCTGGGTGGGGACTTGCCACCTTGAGTTTACTGGAGTTTGTCTCTTGTGAGCAGGTGCTTGTTAATCTACCAGTTTCAATTTGGTACTGAGCACATGTGAGGCTTGTTTTTCCATTCTTGTGGTACTTCGCTTAGGAGAATGTTCTAAATTTATGCAGGTTAACATAAAAGATACAAAATCTTCATCTTTTATGGCTGAATAGTATCCCATGGTGTAGGTTTACTCCATATTAATCCATTCATGTGTGGAAGGGGCCTTTGGGTCGTTTCCACTGAAGATATTTTGAATCCAAGAAGACCTCATACGAGGATAGAAGAGGGATAGATTTTTTGAAGCTATGAAAATTATTCCTATTAAAGCATAACTTTTATTTGTAATCTTCTTAATGAAAGAATGCATATTTAAAAGGCCCCATAACTTCGTACCCACTCCCCCCATCCAGCTCCCAGGCAGTGCCGGATATGTGGAGGGCTTGCAATGTATGAGTGCAGAGAATGCTATGATGATCCGGACATCTCCGCAGGAAAAATCAAGCAGTTTTGTAAAACTTGCAACTCCCAAGTAAGTTTCCTTCACTTAATGGATGAGCTCTTGTAGAATAATAATTTATTGATAGTTAAAAACAGAGTGAAGGTTTTGAAAAGTCTTTTCAAATCATAATTTTAACTTTTAAAAATTCATATTAAAGTAGTATTATTTATACCTCTTCTGATTGTTTACTTGATAGCTATCTGTGAAGGATTTGATTGATCTTTTTAAGGGATGCATTTAATAAGATTAAGTAGATTCCACTCACTTGGGACAGTGTAGCTCATTACAACATTCTTCTCACGGTCCATTTTAGGTCCACCTTCATCCCAAGAGGTCAAATCATAAATATAACCCAGTGTCACTTCCCAAAGACTTGCCTGACTGGGACTGGAGACACGGCTGCATCCCTTGCCAGAAGATGGAGTTATTTGCTGTTCTCTGCATAGAGACCAGCCACTACGTTGCTTTTGTGAAGTACGGGAAGGACGACTCCGCCTGGCTCTTCTTTGACAGCATGGCTGACCGCGATGGTATGTAGAAAACCTTGCTTCTGCAGGTGGCTGTTTTGGTCTGTGTGGGGATAGCTCACAGTGGGGTCATCTCTTCTGAATACTAAGATACCTGCATGTTTTGTGAGACAGTCTTTTCAGGGCTCTCTTGGTGACATAGTTTTGTATCTTAAATGCATTAACCACCCTGCTACCTAAACTAAGGAATAATATTATTCTGGTAATTTGATATGCATATTTTTTTATTTAATAAAGAATCTTAAAATTCTTGCTTTAGGACTGAGAAATTTTATTTTCCGTTTTGTTGACTTTTTTTTTTGAGACAGAGCCTCAAGCTATCCCCCTGGGTAGAGTGCTGTGGCTTCACAGCTCACAGCAACCTCCAACTCCTGGGCTCAAGCGAGTCTCCTGCCTCCGCCTCCCAAGTAGCTGGGACCACAGGCGCCCACCACAACGCCCAGCTGTTTTTTGGTTGCAGCTGTCATTGTTGTTTGGCGGGTCCGGGTTGGATTCGAACTCGCCACCTTAGGTGTACGTGGCTGGCGCCTTAGCCACTTGAGCCACAGATGCTGAGCCCATTTTGTTGACTTTTATTTTCGGGTTCCTCTCATTTTTGCATAGGCCTCAGTAGCCCTTTATCGAGCATCTATCTGACAGGCGCTCTGGGATACACTAAGTTATTATCCTACCTAAATCCTGCGAGATGGGAATTATTCCTAGTTTTCTATTAGCAAAGCTGAGGTTAAAGGTGCCTCAGGTCAATAGCTTCTATTTAACTCATCCTTTCTGATTTCAGTGCTTATGTTTGGTATAAACTAGGTTGTTTTCCAAATGACAGAAGCTAAGAACAAAATTAAATATCCTCTTTAGAAAACTAAGCCTGTTCTGCATTTAATGTGCTTCTTCCTGAAGTGGGGAATAGCCTACTGCACTTGGCAGGCCACTTTCTAGGGTGCTCAGTCATTGTTTAACACACACTCACCACGGCCAGGGCCAGCCTCGCTAGGGGGTTTCCGGAGTGAAATGTTGTCAGAACAGCAGCATCTCCACCCTGCAGAGTTTATAGCAGGACGAGCCTGGGCCAGCCTGTGAGGCGTGACTCCGTGCTCGGCCGTTCTTCTTCCGTCTCATTTTCCTGGTCTCTGAAGACCTATTCCAGGGTCAGCTGGTGTGGCCGTCCAGTAACCTAAGCCACGCCCTGTGGTTGCCTCTGGACCATCAAGCTCGGGTCCAGGAGGTCTCAGCTTTTTGTTAGTTCAGATACTTAAAGGACACAGCCCAGCCTCGGTGCAGAGGAGCCCCCACACCCCACCCTGCTGTCATTTGCATTGAACAGCAGGACTCAAAATCCGAGGGACTTCAGATGTTCAGAAGAGCCCCTGGGAGAGCTAAGCCAGAAGGGCTTTTATGGAATCTCTGAAAACATACCCTGGAGCACCCACCGTCCTCCATAGTCTGGTGACAGGCAGAACAAGCCGTGTCAGCATTGTGCATTTTTACAAGTGAGGCGAGTGTCACAGTATCGGTTCCACTAAATCTGTTCTGGATTGGACTCCCGTGTGGTCCAGCGTTCTGGGCTGCTGTGTCTGGGAGGGGCGTGGGAGTGGGGAGTGGGCTCCCTGATGCACAGCCTGCAGGCCGACCGCAGAATGCGTGTCCTTTCCCCAGTTTTGCCTCAGAATCCTTTCAGAAACCCCCAAATGTGAAGACTATCAAGAGTTAAGGAAGGCTTTAACTTCCTTAGAACTCAGAATTACCTTTTATATCCTAAAAAGTAGCCCTTTATGGTGATATTGTTTTGGTGGGGCCGGGCAGGAGGTTGCTTAGCACTTGGCTGCCCTAAAAGAGCTCTTCTCTTTGTCCCAGGCGGTCAGAACGGCTTCAACATTCCTCAGGTGACCCCGTGCCCAGAAGTAGGAGAATACCTGAAGATGTCCCTGGAAGACCTGCATTCCCTGGACGCGAGAAGGATCCAGGGCTGTGCACGCAGACTGCTCTGTGACGCCTACATGTGCATGTACCAGAGCCCGACCATGAGTCTGTACAAGTGACAGGGTCGCCGAGGGCAGTGCAGACCTTGAAGGAGCCGTTTCAATGTCGTGTTTCGCTCAAGCTGGCAGTTTGTTCAACGTCCATTGCCGGCAATGGATGTCTGTGGGGTGACCATCCTTCAGAAAGGATTCCTGTGTTTAAAAACTAATTGTTTTTGTGTTACTGAAGTATTTAATAAGAAGCATTTTGCACTCTAGAAAAGTATGTTTGTGTTGGTTTTTTAAGAAGTCTAAATGAAGTTATTAATATCTGAAGCTTTAAGTTAAGTGCATTGATCATATGATATTTTTGGAAGCATAAAATTTTAATTGTGCAAGTTTAAAACCTCTTTTAGTCCATTGAGAATGTAAATAAATGTGTCTTCTTTATGGACCAAGGATATGAAATCATTTTTACTTTGTAGCTAACGGTTGCCTTGGGGAGAAATACTTGGTTTTATTGAGTCTACTTTCAATCCAGTTATTAAAGGTGTACTGAGTTTGATTTGTTAATTCTTCCCTCTATAGTGCTGACCCCTGCATGTCTGCAATCTGCTGAGTTTCTGTGTTGCTGCTATAGTGGTCAGAAAAATACTTAAATTCCTCTGAACAGTGTTGTTTTCTATTTGTTCTGGTTTTGAGATAAATGAGTGACTCTGTCAAAATGTCCACTTTGATGTCATTTTCCCGGAGGATTAGGATGTTCAGCGGTGGGAGAAGCTCTTCATTCACAGTCGTGATGGTCAGCTAGCAGGTTTTATTTTGAAGGCCGTTTTATGAAACGGGCACAGTAAATTTATGAAGGGATTGGAGTGATCAGTATATATCTCCATACAAATGTATAGTCCATACAGAAATAAACTTGGCATGTAGAATTACTCATTAAAATTTCCCAGAAGAGATAGATGTTTAAACCTCTATTATTTTAAGTGAGTTTGTTCAGAACTTCAGTTTGATCTGTCAGTGTTCTCACTAAATTCAGCTTGGTTCCCTTGAGCTATCTGTTTTATCGAGATGTTAGCAGAGGCTTCATCCTCCTTCTGATGAAGTAGGTGGAAAATGAACATTTCCTCGAGTGATACCCATCCTGTGTGTACAGACCCCAGTGGGCGTTGCAGACAGAACCTTGGGTCGTGAGTGTCAGTGCTGCGGGAAGTGTGTTCTCTGCGTGTTGTTTTGTGCTGTTATCTTTCTGGACTGACATCTTAATCATGCAGAAAGACAGGAAAGTCGTCGTATATATGTAGCATGTGACTTTAGTGGAAAGAATCTTTACAAACCCTGCAGTTGTTTTTTGCAGGCTCTTTTCCCCTTTGGCTTCATCATTCCATCTTACTAATGTCGATTACTTTATCCATCCTAATAAGGTACCAAAACTCTTTCACCTTAGAACCCTTCATCTTGGAAATGAAGAGTGGCGTGCGTTTTGCACGTGGTATTGCACCGCTGGGTGCTCAGGTTGGGTGAGAGGATGGCTGGGGCAGGGCGAGGCAGGGCGGCCCTGCCTTCTGCACCCCCGGGAGGCAGGACGTGGGAGGTCTCTCCCGGCTCTGACCACCTGAGAGTTCAGCCACCCCATAAAAAATCTGTGTTGGATGAAGAAATGGATGGATGAGCCCGTCAGTGTGATTTTAAAAGATTATCTGGAGGAATGATTAGGACTCTGTGTGGTGTGGAGTCTGCCCTTGGTATCTACAACTGAGGGGTTAACCAACTGCCAGTCAAGAATATTTTTTAAAAGTATGGATGTGTCTGTACTGAACATGTTCAGACTTTAAAAATTGTCATTATTCTCTAAACAATACAGTATAACAAGTATGTACATAGCATTCACACTGCGTTAGGTGTTTGAAGGGCCCTGCAGATGGTTGAGAGTGGACGGGAGAATGTGTGCAGGTTATTTGCAAAGACCCTTCCTAAAAGGGACTTGAGCATCGGCTGATCTTGGCCACCACAGGGATCCTGGCACCAGTCCCGTGTGGATACTATGGGATGACTGTGTAGGTAAGACTGGATTTAGCAACAGGAGAGAAAAAAGGAAGTCCCTTTCCTGTAGAAATTAAAACAAAATACAGGTTGAGGAAGATCTGTCCTTCCCAGCCTCCCCTGGTACAGGAGTTGTCGGGGTGGGAGCTCAGGGCGGGGAGGCTCTTTTAAGGGGGACCCTCACCTGTAAATGCGCTAAGGACGTTTTCATCAAGTGGAGCTGCATGTTCTTATAACGTGACTTGGGGAGAAAGCACCAGTAAAGGGGTGCCAGGCCGGGCGGCTCTGGTGGTTCCCCAGCACCGTGAGGCCAGCAGAAAGGCTTCTCCCCATCTGTCCTGGCTCCCTCTGGGCAGGCCCTCCTTGTCCCCTGCTCCAGCACTGCTTGGCTTGTCAAGAGGGACGAGATCAGGGCTGGACTGCATGACACGGGCGGTCACTGTGCCTGTTGCATTATTTAATGTTTAGCCGTACATCTTCTTTAGTATTTTTCTGTTGGTTTCTAAATGTTTTATAGTCTTTTCTCCTTTTCATCTCTGCAATCAAGATGACAGTATGATAGAATTATCTAATTTATAAATGGTTCAGGATTCATAGCTACAAACAGAGAGTATAACAAGACATGTTCCCCACCTCCAAATAAATACATGCACGTGTGAGTTTATATATATGAGGAGGAGGGAGGGGGAGAGAGAGGAAGGAGAGCAGCCTGAATTATCATATAGACCCTAAATATGTTCAGTTCCTCATTATCGGCTTTATAAAGGAGTTTGGCTCAATCCACAAAAGGATGTTTTATAAAACTAGGAAAATACATTAAAAACCAAGATAAGCAGTAACAAAAACCAATTTGTTACAGCTGTTAACAGTTGCTAAGGATTTTCTCCTTAAAATAGCTTAGGATTTAAAAAAATTCATACTTGCCAAATGCTGTAGATAAATGGCGAGGTTTTTCCTGTCCTCGGATTCATTCATTTTTTTCACATGATTTGAGAACAAGGGGAAGACACGGTCCTTAGTCTCATGGAGCTCAGATTGTCACCCAAGTTCCTGGTGATTTGAAGATGACATCTTCATACGTTCAGGAGTTAACCACCATCCGAGCTGGATCTCAGAAGTTACCCAGTTAGATAATTTTGCATCTACTTGGATCATAGACCAAGATGTGAGTGGAGAATAGGGTAACCGTCAACCAAGAAGTATTCAGTGGACGTTGACTAGGCGCCTCGGATTGTGTTGGGGGGACACGGTTCCTGCCCTCAAACCGCTCACCTGCTGCTTCAAGGTTCCTTAGCTGAGATGTAAGGGTGACAGGTCTGGGGGAGGCACGTGGTGTAACAGAAAGGAGGGGGCTGGGGGCTGAGGGGCCAGGTTCCAGCCTCTGTCACTTGTTCTGTGGCCTTAGACAACATCTTGACTTTTGGGGTTTTAGCTTTCTCCTTTGTATAAGAAAAGGGTTAGACGATTTAATTTTATAGGGAAAAACTGCCAATTCCTGAGTCCCAGGCCACGCCTGCTGAATCTGACTCTTCACCAAGACAGCCTAGGAAATCTGTTAGGAAGAAGCTCGTCTGGTCAACCTGGTAACCAGTAGGGTTGGAAAACTCTGAGCTGGAAGACGTCAGAGGTCCCTTCTCTTGTTGTGGTTTTGTGATCGTGCGATGTTGCTGTATCAGTTACTCCGCGTCTGTGGGTAACTGGATGTTTATCATATTGTCTATCTGTGTTTACATATGAATTGTGTAAGAACCACATTTTACTATATGCATCTCAACCTGTTGTTTCCTAAAGGTTTTAGCCGTCTTTGGAACACAAATAAGTCTTAAGAGGATGTTTGTTGTTATTCACCGGGACATTTTCCTTCCATTTTATTTATTTATGGGAAATTGAGGCCCTGAAAGCCCAAGAAATGGAAGAAAACAAACTTATATTTTGTTAAAAAGCTAAATGTTAAAAAATTACATAATTTCTTACTCTCTACTACTTTATGAGGTAAATTTAAACATACAGGGAGACTTCTCTTGGGTAACAGATTCTGTTATCATAAAGTAACATGTTCTTGCTAAGGCAGGGGGGGCCATATGGCCTGTAATTAAGAATAAGACCGTCACCTCTAAGGGTTGATGATATGGATGGCACACCCACAATTCTCCATCAATGAAAAGAAAACTTACAGTCCCCGAGAAAGTGAGGGAGACAGAGGAGAAAGAAGGTGGACTTCCTAAAGCAGGTGCACGGGGCCATTCTGTGGCTCTCCGGGACTGTCCCTGGTCAGCGACTAGGACTTTCGAGAGTGAGGGTCCCTGCAGGGAGTTAGTGCAGCGCCTGTTGGTTGCCCTTTCAGACGTCTTTCCGGGGAGAAGAGATGGGAGGCAGAGGGGCTCTTAGCAGCAGAAGGGTTCTCTCTCTTGAGTCAGAAAGCAGAAAAAGTTAAATCAGCCAGCGTAGCTAAGGAGGATAAAAGTGGGAAGGAATGTTTCCTCCTTCCTGAGCACGGTCACCATCAGAATTTGTAGCCAGGTTACTCGAGGACCCCACTGGATTTCCTGACCTCTTGTCTCGGCAGTGGTGACGTTTTTGTTTTGTCATCTTTTTTAAAGTTGTCATTTCTTCTGTAACGTAAGTCGGGAAGGGCCAGTTACGAGGTGCTTTCAAGCACCACAGCGTCTGATCTAATTCTCTCTCTCTTCCAAGTACTGTCTACGTTCCCTTTTCATTTATTTTAGAGGGATGATATTGGAGACTCAACTGTCCTAACATGGCCTCGTACTGTGGAATTTTAACTTTGGAAAGTCTTAATGTCCTATCATAAACACTCATTTTTGTAAAAAGTCCTATCTGAAACTTTTCAGGAAAGTTGCGGTTATTAGTAGATTGGTACAAAGGAGAGCATTTTGTACTACAATTCCCATTTCTGGTATCTCGTTCAACATTTTTTATTTTTATTTTTTGCCTGAAGAACACCCTATATTTATGAAAACATTCTTTAAGAATACCACCACGTAGGATATCCCTTTACTATCAGATTGTTCTGATTTAGCCTTAATTTTGTTAAATTTTTTAGAGATGAATGAAGTGCTGCTGTGGAAAGAAATGTACTATAGACTATTTCTGTATCATTAAAATTGAATTTTTATGGTTCCCTTTTCCTCGATTTATTTGGGGGGAGGGTTTTGAGTTACGGGAAAGCCGGAATCGGGTCTTTACAACGCCTTTAAGTTCTTGCCAGGGTGCCAGGAAAGAAAGTTCTTCTGAGAAAACGTGCTGCCGGCATACCTCTTGTTTCTACATCCCTGTC
>NW_003852453.1:3711973-3715091 GCF_000181295.1 Otolemur garnettii
GTGCTTTCTGGATCTGGCTGAGCATTTCCAACCTCTGATCTAATGAAGACTCGGTTTCTGCAGCCTCCAGACGGCTCTATCCAGAAGTGGCTCCTGTGCTGCGTGTCATCATCATCTAGAAACAGGGACACAAAGCTGCTCACCAAGGAGCAGCCCCTTCCCGTCTGCCTAGGCTGCCAGGGAAGCAAGTAAATGCTTTGCTCTTCTGTCGTATCTGGAGAAATGATCATATGATGTTGGATGGACAGAAATGTTTACTTTGGTCTTCTTGTAGGTAACTAGCAGATAAAACAAATCTTCAGTAATTATTTGGAATGTAAGTCACCTGTTGTATGAAGGTAGGAAGGCTACCCTGGTCTGAGTTGGCCATATTGGTATTAATAGGACGTTCAGGAACATTCCTGGCTGGGCATGATGGCTCATACTTGTAATCCCAGCACTTTGGGGCCATGAGGTGAGAAGATCATGTGAAGCCTGGAGTTCAAGACCAGCCTGGCAACACAGCAAGGACCCCATCTCTGCACAAAATTAAAAAAGGAATGTAGCCAGGCATAGTGGCAGGTACCTGTAGTCCCTGCTATTCAGGAGGCTGAGGCAGGAGGATCACAGTTTGAGGCTGCACTGAGCTATGATCATGCCACTGCATTACAGTCTGGGTGACCAAGTGAGTCCCTTGGCCTCTTTTTCTTAAAAAAGTTTATTTCAACAGCCTAGACCCGAATGAACACAAAACAAGGCCGTTTTGCCATCTCTCTGATTTCCTGTGTCAGATTAAGTGCTGGTATATTTATTTTTTATAGTTCCCATTCTCTCTGACTCTTTGCGGGTATATGTGTATATTAATACACAGTGATAATACATATACTTGGACCCATTTGTGGGTCTGGACAGTTAAGTGAAAATGAATCCTTGTCAGAAGAGAGCAGACCCGGCTGAAAGAGGACCCAGTGGCCCTACCCAAAGCTGCTGCCTGGGACCTGGCTTGCCAAGGCACATTGTCCCTTGTTGTAACCTGAAGAATGTGGGTGTGTTGCCCTGGAGCAGTGGCTGTCGGCTCTGGTTGCCATCGAATTCATGTGAAGAGACTCTAAAGATGCCCACCTGTGCCACCCCAGACCTATTGGAATCTCTGCAGATGGGGGTGGACAATCTGTGTCGTCAGAGCTTAACATCAGGCCAGGTACAGCCCAGGCTGGGGGCCTCTTTTCAGGATTGGAGTTTTCTGTTGGAAACAGAATCAGCTTGCTCTTCCCTACTGGAACTTTCTGCTCTAGGAAAGGGGGATTGAGGATAGGGACAATCTCCAAAGAGGCAACAGATTTATTGTTAAGCTGCTGTCCCAGCTCCTTAAGGACGAGGCTTGGAAATGTAAAGGGAATGTGTTCAGGAGGCAGAAGAAAGGATTTGGAAGCAGGATAGAAACATCACTACTGTCCAGTCCTGAGAAGGACTTAAAGTGTCCTTAAACGAGTGATGATGAAGACTCTGTTCTCTTTCTTTAGAAAATGTTCCAAAGTGTGTATAAACTCCAGATGTCACGAACTTTAGATGTCATTAAAAAAAGAAAGCCACCAGGTGGACTCGGGAGGAAGATCAGAGAGTTCTTAGAAAGGGATTGTTGCCAGCCTTCAAGCCCCTCCTGGAGCTGAATTGTAGGCAGTCTGGTCTGTGGGGGTCACCAACTTCAGTAGACAGTTTTGCAGTGCTGAATTTTATTGGGGTTGGGGTAGTTTATGAAGTCTAATTAGAGTAATTAGGTGAGCAAATAACTGAATAGGATACCACATGACTAAGATAAATAACCCGGCAGATAAATAAGATAAATAACCTGTATCACAAAAGCACACTTGAAATTTGCAAGTTGCATCCACTTTTGACCTTACTACTTTTCTGGGAGTTTATGAGAACTCTTCAATTTCATGTAGCAAATCATCAACTTACAAATAACACCGAGATGTGTGGACAGAGTTTTAAGGACTGGCAAGGAAGTTGACTTTGCTGGGGAAGCCTTCCATCCCGCCTCAGATTTGTGAGACGTTGCAAGTGTTGGAAGCGACCTCTGCGGTCTCATCTTTCGGGTTTAATTTGGTGGCAGGCAGAGCTCACCGGCCAGTGGAATAAACACAGTCAGGCCTGGGCCCCCACACATGCTGCTCAGCTGTGCCTTCTGTGGGGGAAAGTGTGGGTACTTAAGGAAAGAGTCATACCTCGATGTACTTACATTTCTAAAATAAAATCATGATTTAATACACTTAAAACCAATCTTTAATTATTTGTTATAAATAAGTTAAAAATTAAATTAAGAAAATGATGACAGACGATGGACAAAGAGAAAAGAGACAGGAAAAAAGGAGATCAGAAAAAAACACACATATTCAGACCAAAGTAGGGTACCAGGAGCCCCAATTCTGTTACAAAGTGCAACAGCCTGAAGCCTGACGTTTCCAACAGAAAAACTGTCTTGCCAGAACTCCCCCCACCCACCCCCCGGGCCCCCAGCATGGCTCAGAGGTCACCCAGTGCTGAGGGACAAGGCTCGCTGCCCTCTCGGGGAGAGTGAGTGCATTTAGAGAATTAGGGAAGTGGCGGGGGAGTACAAAACACACTGGAGACAGGACAGACACCTAAACCTCCTTGAGAGAGAAAAGGTCTCTTAAAGAGATAAAGAGGAAAACACCTCCTTCTGTTATCTCAATAGTCACAGCAACGCACCTCGGCTTCCCACAAGTCTTCCTGAGAGTTTAATCGCCACTCTTAAATTTGTGTACGTGGTCTGATTGAGGTCTACTTTAACATCCTAAACCGTGTTCCCTGTCCCATAGTTAAGATCATAAATAATAGCTTGGTGTCCATAGCTCAGTGGTTAGGGTGACAGCTACATATGCCAGGGCTGGTGGGGTCAAACCCAGCCCAGGCCTGCTAAACAACAACAACAACTGCAACAGAAAAAATAGCTGGGTGTTGTGCTGGGTGCCTGTAGTCCTGTAGTTCCACCTACTTGGGAGGCTGAGGCAAGAGAATCGCTTAAGCCCAAAAGTTGGAAGTTGCTATGAGCTGTGAGGCTATGGCACTCTATCGAGGGCAACACAGTGAGACTCTGTCTCAAAAAAAAAAAAAA
>NW_003852453.1:3715276-3721561 GCF_000181295.1 Otolemur garnettii
AATATATATATATATATATATATATGCCCAACAAAAACGGTAATATAAAAGTTTAGCCTTCCCCCGTTAGACTGAAGATTAAAACAGTGATATGTGTAATAAACACGGAGCTAACCGGAGTTAGGAGCTTTTCACCTGTCCTCGTGTATAGAGGTGGGAAGCCTTCCTCCCGCCCAACTTTTAAAAAAACTTTCTTCTTATATCTTCAACGCTTCATTTTCCCCTCATCTTCTCGTGCAGCCCTTTCCCTCCCGGGTTCTCTTGGTTTGTGGGCAGCGTGAGCCGCGCCCTGCGGGGGTCCCTCGGCTTCCTTCAGCCTCTTTCGTGGCACCTTGGTCAGTGCCCGGCACAAAGCAGTGCTCGAGCGTTGCGGGGAAGTTTCAGCCCTTGACGCGCAGAAGGCCCCTCCCCATTCACCATTGTCCGTGTGGCCAGAATTACATCACTGTTGCCATTTCTTTTGAGAACGCGCAAGAGGTCCGAGTCTCTGGTTTCCCACTTAATATTTCTTCCCAGAATTGGAGACCTCGTGGGACCGCCCCCTAAGACTCTTAGGAACTTGAAATGGAGCCGCGTGTGCAACAAGCTTGTCACCGGGCCCGGCACGCAGCGACCCCTAAGTCAGCGTGACCCCCAGCAGCAGCGGCGGCGGCAGCAGCAGGGCAGTGAGGCAGTCGTGAACTTGAGACCCAGGTTGCAAGTCTAATCAGCTTGTCTCTGTCCACCTCTCTCCTTCTGAGAGCAGCAGCGCCATCTTGTGGTCATTACAGGCTATGGCAATGTTCTAGGGCTTTGCTTCCCATTCGCCAGCGGCTGCCAGGCCCCAGGTTTGGGAAGAAGCAGGTGATTTTTGAAAACAAATGTGGCAGTCGGTGCTACATACCAGATTCCAAGTTACATCCAGGAGGGTTTAAGCTTCCATTATGTCATTTCAGGACAGGTGGTCAGCGTCGGCCGTTCCTGCTCACCGTTGGCTCTGTCTTGCGGGTTCTCTGCGTCTGCGTCTACATCTATCTTGAGCTTCCAGGAGCTTTTCAGGAATGGCATTTAAGATGAGTTAGTGCCATCTACTGGGCAAATGCTGTAAGGTCGGCTGTGAAGGCTGGCGATCTACAGCTCAGCTGCAGCCGTGTGGAAGGAGGATAGGTCAGTAACAGGACCCTGAGGCCACAGCTCTTCTTTGGCCAGCGTGGCTCACTAAGCCTCAAACCTGCTGTACGAACTGGACGACAGCTTACTTTGTCTGGGATCCAGTGCGAACATCCAGTGCATTCTCATCAGTGTTTCCAGAAGTTCAGTCTTGGGACTGCCTGCATCTGAGTCACCCAGGGAGCTTTAAGGATGAGCTCAAGTTCTCTAGCTTCAGACTCTCAGAGTGGGGCCCTGCGATCTGCATTTTGAACACCTGCCCACTGTCCCAACTAGGTGAATCTTACACACTCTCAAGTGTGAGAACCACTGCCCTAGGCCCTGCACTGTGAAGACTTTTTTCTTTCAGAAAAGAGGTTGTGTTTACATTAAGAATTGCACAAACTGCTCTTTGTTCAGAGCCAGCATCTCTTACAAAGCCATGGTACCCACCTCCACTCATTCTGGGGTGTGGATTAGGTGATAATGGACCCAGAGGCCTCGGGCCATCCGAGGCTCCTATGGGTTACTGCTGCAGCCCTTACCTGCGGGTGGGTGGCCAGCTGTGACTCTCTGTAGGGTCACAGCCACCCTCTCCTGGTCCTGCTCTGCCTGGAAGGTGGGGAAAGACCGTTCACATTTCCACCCCAAGGCTCAAACTCCCACCTCAGGGCCTTCTCCCTGAGCAGAACTCACATCAAAAAACGTACATGGCCGTGTTGGCAAGAGGCCAGTCCTGAGGTGACACCGTCCTCAGTGGCTCTCTCTGTGCCTCAGTTTCTCTTTCTCTAACACAGGGGGGTTGTGCTGCCCCATCCAGCTCAGAGGCTCAGGGGCTCAGTGCTTCATAAGCCCCTTCCCCACATGGCACTGCTGATGGCGTCTGGGTCTGGTAGATGCTGACCCCTCCTCAGACCACTGACTTCTCTTGCTTTGGCTTTTTTCTCAGCCCCCTACCTCTGAACAATTATTGCACACAAATTGTGAGTCACATGGGTGCTCACCCCATGTGTGCTGCTTTTTCAAAAGCCTTAAAGTTTTGCAGTTCTATTGCTATGAAATTGTTCTCAGGAAATACTGATCACAAAAGTCCCCAAGATTAGCGGTAAGACTCTGGGTGGCGTTATTTGTAATAGGGTCAAACTTGAAAAGCGTAAGTGTTCAGGGCCATAATAAATTATGGCGTAGTTGGGCTCCGGAGTACTGGGAATACACTGACAATTCTTCTAGAACATCATTTTGTAAGGACACAAGGAAAAGATTCATAATATGTTAGGTGAAAAGGGGTTATGAAAACTTAATGTATCGTAATAGATCTAATTTTGTGTATAGAAAGATTTGTGAGTATACTGAAAAGTTTGTCAGCAAGGAGTCCACTGACTCCAGAGATGTCGGTGACAGCCGATGATTATGTTTCTGTTTTTCTTTTGTCAATATTATCCAAATTAAAACCAGCATCCTGGATGTGCAGGGAGGGTGGCTGGGGCCATTCTCAGAGGGAGATAAAGGATGTGAGAAAGTCTGTGAGCTGTAAATCCAGCCCCGTTGGGATGTTGGGGAGTGTGCAGGGGTCATTTCAGAGGTCACTTAGCATGATAAAGGCCAAAGTAGATTTTCACCAGTTTTGAAAGGAGAGACCAGCCCATCTCCTGGCCATCCTGGGAATAAAAAGACTGTGTCTGGAGCGGCTGGCTGCGGAGGGGCCTCTGGAGATTGGAGGCTTTTATGACCCTGGGGAGGGAGTAAATTGTAGCTGGGACTGAGAGGGGAGGCCACTAAGACCTCACCACATCAAAGGGTGGGCGGGGCGGCGGGCTGCGGGGCCCTGGGCTGCTGCCCGTGGCCACAATCAAAACAGAGGCTGTCCCCAGACCAGGAGGACCATCCTGTGTGCTGGGGATCCTGGGAGTGGGGAGCAGAGGGTGTACACCATCGGGATCACGCTGGCGTGTCAGCTGTGAGGTGGGAAGGAAGAAGACGGACAGCCCTGTCTAGTTTGGTGTAAAACAGGCTTGGTCAGGACAGCCCCGTCCCTGTTCAGCTTTCCCTGGAGCCTCCTGGGAAACACTGATAGGCTCATCAACCTCCCCTCCAAGGGGACAGAATGGAGAGTTTGATTTTGTGGGTGAAGAAGCTGAGGCCAAAGGAGCTAAATGATCCTGCCAGAGTTACTTGTTACCTGGCGGGTGCTACAGCATCTCCCGCCGTGGGGCCTGGGCAGGACCAGGGTAGCAGGCGAGGGTTCTCCCCTGAGGGGTGGAGAGACGGATGCCCTTCCCCAGTCAGGTGCTGGTGTTCCAGGACGGTGGGATGGGACAAAGGGTGGGACTATGTCCTGGAATATCCAGGGCCGGGGATGAGGAGGGAGCTGTGGGCTCAGCTTGCTTGGCGGCCGTGGGCAGGGTGGCTCTGTGGGCGTTGGGGACAGAGGAGCCAGCACAGAGCTCTGTGGCTCTGTGGTCTTGACAGGTGTGTAGCACAGTGATACCGCAGCTGGCATCTGCTTCCTGGGTCTGTTTCCCCATTTGGTGACCATCAGGTCCTGGGTTGGGTGCTTCCTATAGAGCTCTCTTGTTCCTATGGAAACCACACTGCAAATTCCTGCTGAGGAAGCTGAAGCACAGGCAGAGCCAGTGGGACTTGAATTCAGGACTTCCTGACTGCACTGGGCTGATGTTGACTCTAAATGGGTGTGGGGGCTTGGTGCTCGTAGCTCAGTGGTTAGGGCGCTGACCACAAACACTGGGGCTAGAGAGTTTGAACCCAGCCTGGGCCTGCCAAACAACGACAGCTGCAACAACAACCAAATATAGCCAGGTGTTGTGGTGGGCGCTTATAGTCCCACTTACTTGGGAGGCTGAGGCAGGAGAATCCCTTGGGCCCAGCAGTTTGAGGTTGCTGTGAGCTGTGATGCCACAGCACTCTGCCAAGAGTGACATAGTGAAACTCTGTCTCAAAATAAATAAAATAAAATAAAATAAAATGGGTGTAGGGTGGGGGGGTTTGACCCAAGATGATTCCCCCAGCTCCTGCCGACTCCTGATGTCTCTCTGGGGACCCCTGCTAGACCCAGCACTGTCCCCTCACACAGGAAGCAGGTGGTATGCTAACTATTCAACTGGGTGAGGGACTGATGCTGTCTTGGTATTTGGAGCCTGTCATCTGGCCCACTGTGCTGAGAGAGTGTGTCCGTAAGGGGCTTCCCGGACTCTAGAGGAGATGAGCTTGGGTCTTATCTGAACCTCCCCACCCCACACAGCCCACGAGCTGCAGGCTTGGACTCCATTTGGGGCTCCCTGCATATGTCTCCTGCGTGCATGATGGGGGTTGGAGCCCTGGTTTTTGTGTATCAAAGTTCAGTGACTTTGAGTAGTTATTCCAGTGCCAGGCACGTGTGTCTTAAGTTCATGCCCACTCCTTTTCTTTATAAAACCCAGGCTCAGTGTTTGGGACCAGAAGATTGAGTTAAAAGTAGGCCTTGGCTACACTACCAGGAACCCGGGGCCATAGGAGTCCTTGAGACTGGGTCCATTGCCTCCCTCCCTCCCTCCTCTCTTCTCTTCTCCTCTCCCCTCCCCTCTCCTACTTTCCCTCCCTCCCTCCCTCCCTTCCTCTCTCCCTTCCTTCCCCCTATCCTCCTTCCCTTCTTTTATTCTCCTCCCTCCTTCTTTCTTTCTTCCATATCTTCCCAGGTTGGAACTGATGCTCCCGCTCAGCCTCTCAGGCCTGGCTCAACCCTTAGTGCAGAAATTGGAGAACCTGCAGCTGAGGGAGGAGAAGCTGCACCCAGGGGCACGTGGTGAATCGGAGGCAGAACTGGGTGAGAACCCAGACAGGGGACTCCTGCTCGGACGGGGCCCTTTCCCTGGGCACTGAGTGGGGGCGTGGCCTGGGGGGCAGCTAGTGCTTGGTCTGAGCCCAGCAAGCTTTCCTGTATGGCTCTTCCCCAAGTCGCAGGGCCTGGGGGAGGCCCCCACACTGGCCTTCCTGGCTTCCCGGGCCGTCAGGACTCCACAGCCTGTCAGCAGTGGCCTCAGCACACACCTGCCACAGATGCCTGGCTCCTGATTCGGCCACATCCCTCGTGGCTCCTGAGGGCCCTCACTGGCAAGGCCTCCCAGGCCACAGGCCAGCACTGCGCCCCACCTCCCTCCCTCCCCACCACCCTGCTGCTCCTTGTGATAGGTCGACCTTGTTAGGTAGGATTCAGGGGTTTCCCTGTACAATGCCATTCCAGGGACCTTTGCTGAGCTCAGCTCACCATGTTATTCCCAAGTGACTGTTGCCCCCAGACCCCCGGGGGGCCTTGGACTTGCACAGGGCCTTATAGGTATCTGTGGGCATTGTCAGCACCGGCAGTGGGACCCCTAGAGGGTGAAGCCACTTTGATTCCATCACGTAGCACTCCACAGAAGATTGAATAACTCACACCCAGCTGCATGGTCCCAGCCCCCAGGCCATTTTTTAGGGCAGTTCCAAACCTAGCTGTTCTTTTGGGCCGTGCTGTGTCAGGCGTCTTGATTATTCTCTTTTGGTCCCTTTTGTTCCTTGATGCGCCAGAGAAATTTCCCTCACCTTCACCCAGCCCACCCCAAAGAATCTGGGGTTAGCCAGAGTCAGCCTGTTGCTTTCAAAGCCAAACATCCACAACATGGTGGCCATGGTCCATCGTCACCCCACTGTCTCGGGACACCTTGGGCTTTGGGTCACTGTGGACAGGCCCTTCTCACCAGGCTCAGCCAGTGTGTGGCAGGGACAGGCCTAGTCATGAGCCAGTCCACCTCCTCTTGGGCCCCCAATTCATCTGTGGTGAAACCAGCTGCACCCAAGGTGCTCAGATTTGGTCGTTCTCTGCCCATAGGCGAGACTGTCTTTCTGGGGGCCACTGGGCCTCCCTACAAAACGAGATGTCCTAGACCAGGGCTCTCAAGCTCAGGTGTGTCTAGAGAGGCCTGGCAGGAGCTGTGAGGGGAGAGAAAGGGTGGGGGTGGGTTGGGGAAGGGGAGAAGCAGGCTGGGATATGCCTATTTTTCATACAAAGTTAGAAATTTCTAAGAGAAGTGAGAGTTACCAATTCAGAAAATTATAGCAGCCTTTTTAATTTTAGTTTTTAACACCGCATGGGCCAGCAGGGCATGAGTTCTGGCCTAGACATTC
>NW_003852453.1:3722955-3730015 GCF_000181295.1 Otolemur garnettii
CCCACCCCCCGCTCCAGCTTCCTCATTCACCTTTTGAGTTGCTCACCTGGCCCACTGACGGCCACTCCCTGCTGCCAACCGCTTCCCCTACCTGTGCTGCCCTCTCACTCTCTCTGGCTCCCCCGGCCTTGTTCTGGGGGCTGGGATGCTACTCACCAACCCTTGGGGTTTGCTCAGATATCACTAAGCCTGGGTCTAGCTGGTAGGACATCCTGCAGGAGGTGGCGTGGGGGCCTGGGAGAAAGGCCTAAATTTCCAGAAGGGGGCTGGGTAGACGCTCCAGGCTGACTCCAGAGACAACCAGGTCTGAGCTGCAGGAGACAATGTGGAGAAGAGGAGAGAGGTGGCTCATTGCAGTGGTCCCTTGCGTTGTCCCCAGCTCTGAAGAATGGCAACTTGGTGGGACAGTGGGCAGGGTGGAATTCCTGTGGCAGGGCTGGACCTGTTGAGTCCTTGCTTGAAAACATCTTCACTGTGTTAATTTGGGAGTTTAAGTGGGATCTCAGTTTCCAGGGCTGTGAAATGAGCTCCTAGCCACAGTATTGCTCGGAGGAAGAAAGTGCCTAGGGGGGCCACCCCATTGTCTGTGTCTCCCCGTGCTTCCATCACCCAGGATCAGTTGCAGGAGGTGGGAATCCCTCATCATTTGGCTTCTGCTTGGTGTCTTGGGAGGAGAATAAAGACCATTTTCAAAGCTCTCCCGTCTCCACCCCTGGGGAAGGCAGGCCAACTGCTTGCATGAGCCCTTACCTTGATGACAAACTCGGGCCAGGAGTGGCAACACAGCCTCCCCTGGGAAGCTAACCAGGGCTGGGTGGCAACCGGAGGCCAGGCCTCTGCCTCCGACTTTTCTTCAAGAGGATCACGGCAAACAAGCAAAGACTGAGAGACTCATAGACTAGAGCCAGGACGACCGAATACAATGTGAGACCCTGGAACAGAAAAAAAGGCGTTTGTGTAAAAACTAGTGAACTGGGGAGGTGTCTGTGGCTCAGTGGATAGGGGGCTGGCCCCATATACAGAGGGTGGCGGATTCAAACCTGGCCCTGGCCAAAAACTGCAAAAAAAAAAAAAAAAAAAAAAAAAAAGCCAGGCATTGTGGCAGGCACCTGTAGTCCAGCTACTTGGGAGGCTGAGGCAAGAGAATCACCTAAGCCCAGAAGTTGGAGGTTGCTGTGAGTTGTGACAGCACAGCACTCTAAGGAGGGTGATAAAGTGAGACTCTGTCTCTAAAAAAAAAATATATATATATATATATAAAATAAAAACTAGTGAACTCTTGAGAAAGTCTATAGTTAACACGACAGCACCAATGTTAATTTTGTCGATTTGACTAAGATACCAGAGTTGTGCAAGATGTTAGCATTGGAGGACACTGGTTGATCTATCATCTTCGCAACTCTTGTGTAATCTAAAATTATTCCAGAACAAAAAAATGTTTATGTAAAAACATCCTTATCATTAAAAAAAGATGTCCAATAGTAGAGAGGGAAAGCAAACCTCGCTCCCATTTTAATCCCTTTCCCTGAAGTTAAGCATTTTGATCAGTTTATTGATCAGTTTCTTATTTCCTCCCAGCAATGATCTTTTTGTGGATAGACACAGGCAATTAAATGCCCACCACGGTTCCAGGGATCGGGGGGACATACCCCACTTAACCAGCTCACTTGACAAGTTGGAGACGGCTTGGTTGATATTATTATATAATAAGACTATCTTCACGTTTGCCCATAGCTGCTCTGTGTTTGATCGGTTGGCTGTGCTGTCATTTAATTTAGCCATTTCGATTGCGTCTGGCCTGGAGCTTCTGCTTTTGGTACGGGCTGGTACCTGGGGAGAGAGAAACTGGTTTCCAGGAGCTTTTGCTCTGTGATAAACTCCCTCTGGGCTGTCTTGAACATCCTCCCTTGTGCCAAGTGGCCATTGAGGGAAAGGACATTTCTCTGTCACACCCGTACCCCATGTCTCTGTCACTGGAGGAAAAATGGTGTCACTTCACAGAGGTGGCGGGGACAGGCAGGAGCGTGGGGGGAGGTGGGGGCCTCTGGGGGCGTCTCAAAGCCCCTTATCGATCTGTGTTTCTGACAATGAGAGGGAGCTTTGATCAATGCACTCCAGAGCCGGGAAGCCTGGGTTCTGACATGCTGTCACCCAGCAGGGAGGGGACGGGCATGTGGGTATAACAGGAGGACATTTGAGAACTGAGGCGACAGTGGGTGCAGACTGCCAGCCCAGGCTGTTGTAGGGGTGGGAAGGGGAAGCTACAGAGGCTGAGAACCTGCCTCTTCCCTGCTTCCGAGCACCCGCTTCACCTCTGAAGGGGCTTTGGCCCATCCCCAGGGAGGTGTGGGGGATGGTGGACCTCCCAGGGATGAGCAGACACAATCCCGTGTCCTTCAGGGTGTGGGGACCCAGTGTTTTCTAAGACCAGGACCTCCCTCTTCTTCAGAAATGGAGATCTCAGTTTGGGCTTAATAATGATTTGAGCTGTGAGTTTCAGTACGAGATGGAGATTCTCCCTGATTAGCCAGGGGGGATAAGAAGGGTTGGAGAACCAGGAGAGAGGAGCTGATCCCTCTGGGACGGTCACCAAAGGTAGAGCGTGGGTGTAACGGAATAGCAGCCTTCTAAAAGATATGTCCCCCTGACCCTCAGAAGTGACCTTGCTAAGGATCTTTGCAGATGTTAATTAGGGTTAAGGTCTCATGATGACATTCCACCTGCTGTAGGGTGGGGCCCTACAGTTAAGGACAAGTGCCCTGATAAGTGACAGAAAAGGAGGAGACGCACAAAGACCCAGAGGAGATAAGGTGATGTGAACTCAGTGAGGAAGGTGGCCCTGCTGGGTGCACAAACCCAGGAGGGCAGATGTTGCCAGCAGCCCCAGAAGCCACAAGGGGCAAGGAAGGGTTTTCCCTCGGGGCCTCGGAAGGAGCACGGTCTTGCTAGCACCCTGATTTCAGACTTCCAGCCTCCAGAAGTGTAAGCAAATAAATTTCTGCTGTTTGAAGCCACTAAGTGCGTGATAATTTGATAGGCAGCCCCAGGAAACGAAGATTTTATTGACCTAGGAACTGGGATGAAAGGACCTTGGCCGAGACAGGCCTTGGGGGGCCCACTGCAGAGGTCTGTGAAGGGTGGGGTGGTTTTGTGCCTGTTCATGGCCTCCCAAGCCTTGGGCTCCACCTGCCAAGCCTTCTCTGGGTGTCTGTCCCCCACGTCAGGTCTGGGAGTGGCCTCAGACTGGGGCCTTCAGGAGAGAACCTAGAGGAAGTGGCTTTGGTGGGAGGCCAAGGGGGTGAGGCAGAGGAAGAGTGGGTGGGTGGGAGGGAGCAGAATGGGGGTTTGGGAAGGAGGCTGGAGCCCTGACACCTGGGGTCCTCTCCTGCACCTGTGGTCCAGGGTGGCTGTCGTGAAACATGTTGCTGCCTAGGTCTGCGTCCTTGTCACCGGACCACACAGAGTTCCTGTGCACCAGTCACAGACACTGAAATTCCACTAATAAGGCCAGTGGAAGGGTGGGGAGGGAGGTGAATTCTACAGCAATTACCATGCGGTATTGCTTCCTTTTATAAACCCATCCATCCTACAGGTTGGCCACGAAGCAAGCTGAATATATAAGCCTGGAGTTCTAGTGATCTTTTCTCCTGATTTTATAATTGTCTTGCCCATCCCTATTGCCACAAAAAGTTTTAAAGCAAATCCCCATGATAGAGTCTTCTGCAAATATTCAAATGAGTTTCAATTTTTTTTTCCCAGTCATATTTCATTGGTTGCATAGTATCCAATTAACATTACAGCAGCTTGGGAAGGAAAGCTGGTACAGGGGGGTTGGGACCTGCCTCCCGGTCATCCTCTAACTCAAATGTGCTCCGGGGAGGATGGTGGAGACCAGGGAGCTTGTGGCCGACCAGAGCTTCTTAAACTGTAATTTGAATGACGGGTGTCTATCTGGGGAGTTAAGGGTGACACATAGGACTACATCTGGAGACTGTATCTGGGAATGGTCTTGGGGTCTGGATAAAGTGCAGATTCTGACTCAGCCTGCCTGAGCAGGGGTACCAGGTGCTGTATTTCTGAACCTTCCCGCCCTCTGCCCCCAGGCGATGCTGGTGCTGCTGCCCCGGGGACACTTAAAGGAAGGAGGGTGGAGAGCAGTATCTCCGCCGTGTTGCGAGGCCAGAACATTTCACCAGGGGAGGATCCACTAACTGCGGTTGGTCACTCAGAGGTGGTTAGGTGCACAGCGCCTCGAGCTGAGATCTGCTTCCCTATCTTTTTTCCCACTCACTGATTTCAGTTCTGGTCTTGGAACCGTGCAGAATAAGTCACCAGTGACTGTAAGCTTCCTGAGAACGGTATCGGCTCAGAGCCTGGCATGCAGTGAGCGCTCCTGAATTTGTGTTTTCATTTGTCAGGATTTTGGAGGTGTAATTTACATACAATGCCCCTCATCACTCCCTCCCCTGTCCCCAGCCTCGGTTCTTGTAGCCACTGACACATAATTATATGTACTACGACCCTTTGGGGACACATCCACTACTGTAATACCTAATGTGTTTTCAGCTCCTCCAAGAATAAAGTTTTGTCTTCTTGCGAGACTTGTCTTCTGTTCTCCGTGGAGAACACGTGCTGTCATCAGGTACATGTTCTTCAGGTTTGTTTTCAGCCTGTGACCTGTCTCTTCCTCGTTTTTCTTAACAAGGTCTTTTGAAGAGAAGCGTTTTTTATTTCGACGAAGTGTAGCTTATTAATTATTCCTTTTCATGGCTTGAAGTTTTCGTCTTCTAAGAATCGTTGGTCTAAATCCAGATTACAAACATTTTCTCCTATGTTTTCTGCTAGAAGTTTTACATCTTTAGCTCTCACCCTTAGGTTGACGATCCATTTCAGGTTACTTTTTTCTTTTGTTGGGACAGACTTCCACTCTGTGGTCCTAGGTAGAGCTCATTGGTATTGTCACAGCTCATTGTAACCTCAAACTCCTGGGTGTAAGTGGGCTACAGGTGGGCACCACCACGCCAGACTAATTTTTCCTATTTTGGGACTACAGGTGCCTACCACAACACCTGGCTATATATATATTTTTTGTAGTTGTCATCGTTGTTTTTTTTAGCTGGCCCAGTCTGGTTCAAACCCTCCTGCCTGGGAGTATGTGGCCAGTTCCCTACCCACGGAGCTATAGGTGTTGCCTCTATTGGATATTTTTAATGTGTACAATCATATTGGTTAGAAATAGTTTTCTTTTTCAGTATGTCTGTTTTTTATTTCTTTTGTTTCCTTTATTGCACTGGCTAGAACTTTCTTTTGTTTGTTTAGAATCTTTAGTACAATGGTGAATAGACATGGTGAGAATAGGCATTTAAAAATCTGTTATGAGATCTATGGAACGATCATTTCATTTAGTTTTTCAGTTTGTTGATGTAATGGATTTACACATTTTTGAATGTTAATTCAACCTTATATTTCTATGATAAACTTCTCATAGTCACGATGCACTATTCTTTTTATATATTGCTGAATTTTGTTTGTATTATGCTAATTATTTTTGAGTTTATGTTCATGAAGGACATTGCTCTATAATTTTATGGCCTCAAAATGACTTGTAAATTATTATCTTCTCCTATTTTCTGAAGGCACAGTATTTCTTCCTTACATGTTTGGTAGAATTCATCAGTGAAGCACTCTGATGCTAAAGTTTTGTGTATGGGAAGGTTTTAAACTATGGTTCAGATTTCTTTAAACATCACACAGAGAGTTATCTATTTCTTGTCAAATAAGCCTTGGTAGTTTGTGTCTTTTACAACTTTTGTCCGTTTCATCTAAGTTATTAAGACATAACATTACCCCGTTAACATTTTAATTTCCGTAGGGTCTGTAGTAATGTCCCTGCTTTCATTCCTAATATTGGGAATTTGTGCTTTCTCTTTTTATTCTTGATCATTCTGTCTAGAGGCTTGTTGATTTTATTGATACTTTTTCAAAAAATCAGGCTTTTAATTTTTATTTTATTTATTTATTTATTTTTGAGATAGTCTCACTATGTGGCCCTGGGTAGAGTGCCAGGGCATCACAGCTCATGGCAACCTCTTGGGCTTAAGCAATTCTCTTGCCTCAGCCTCCCAAGTGGCTGGGATTACAGGCACCTGCCACAATGCCCAGCTATTTATTGTTGTAGTTATCATTTGTTGTTTAGCTGGCCCGGGCCAGGTTTCAACCCGTCACCCTCAGTGTATGTGGCTGGTGCTGTAACCACTGTGCTATGGGTGCTGAGCCCAAAGCAGGCTTTTTAAAAAATGATTTTTCCTATTACTTTTCTATTTTATTGTTGTCTGCCTTAATCTTTTTTGTTTACTTTCTTTTATTTTAATTTAATTTCCTCTCCTTCCCTTAGTTTCTTATGGCAGGAGCTGAGGTCATTAATTTGTTTTCTGGTGTCTGGTCCCCAGAATCAGACGGTCAAAGTGATGGGACTCGTAGCACAGCCTGGATGGCTGCAGAGACCTGTCTTGTTCTGAGCCTCACTGTAGAAGAGCACCCTTCCTTGTAGCTTATGGATGGGCAAGAACACCCTTCCAACTGTGGGAGTTTTCTTCCTTCAAAATTCAGACGAGTTTACCAAGCAATAGGCTCTTTTCTTATTGGTAGGAGGTGCATTTTGCAACAATTTGTCCTTTATTTTGAAGGGGATGTTCCACGGCTGGAGATCACTGGGCTCTTCACACTTTGCTGGTGTAGATGCCCCTAAATCAGTGTGAATTAATATCCTGTCAAGGAATCCAGAAGACTTGCCTCCTCTTGCTCATTTGATCCCCTGAACACCTCCTGGATATAGATTTTAAATGTAAGCTGTTATCCACTGCACACAAAGGCAAACAGCTCTGGTCCTAATTTGTGATGAGTGTCAGTAGAGGGGTTTGCCTCCCTGCAAAAATGACATAGCCACCTGGGACCTATAAATATGACCTACTTTGGAGTAAGTGTCTTTGTGGATATAACTCATTTATATCAAAATAGGATCATTTTAGAATGAGGTGAGTTTTATATGTAATGGCAAGTG
>NW_003852453.1:3730931-3744021 GCF_000181295.1 Otolemur garnettii
AAGAAGAGAAAAAAGAGAAGGAGAAGGGAAGGGGGAAGGGAAGGGGAGAAGGGAAGGGGGGAAGGGAAGGGGGGAAGGGAAGGGAGGGAAGGAAAGGGGGAGAAGAGAAGGAGAAGGGAAGGGGGGAAGGGAAGGAGAAGGGAAGACACCCTGGAGAGAAGGACATGTGAAAATGGAGACAAAGATGGGAGGTTGTGTCTATAAGCCAAGACATTCCAAGGATTGCTGGAAGCCACTAGAAGAGGAAGGAGCGTGGAAAAATTCTTCCCTAGAGCCTCTGGGAAGAGCAGGGCCCTGCTGATGCCTTGATTTCAGACTTCTGGCCTCAGAAACTGTGAAAGGATAAATTTCTGTTGTTTTAAGCCAGTAGGTTGGTGGCAGTTTGTTGCAGCAGCCTCAGGAAACTAACATGGCACGGGAAAGAGCACATTTGACAGATCAGAAATTGCAAACCACACACCCGAGGTTGCATTAATTTGCTAGAGGAAACAGCAATTCAGCTACAGGATGGAGTGAGCCATCTGCGGTGTGAGCTCTGCCATCCCAGCTTCATGTAATGTGGACCTACACCTTTCCCTGGAGTCTAAAGTCCATCCCAGCTCTGTGTTAGACTCTCCTCCCAGAAGCCTTCTTGGGTGTTAAATCAATCAATGTTCCCTTATCCAGCAATACATTCTGCCCACCTTTACCCGGCACCCTCAGAACCCACTCCTGGGTACCCTCAGGTCCTGCCAGTGCAAGTCCACTATGCCTGTGTGTCTTTTACTTAGAAGTCTTATCCCTTAGCATGCCTGGCACGGTCGACTAATGCTGAGACTTGGCCCTGGAAATTACTCTGGTGGCCAGAGACAGAGTGGGTACAGCACGGCTCTAGAAGCCTTATCTAAGGCTTTCTGGATAGTCTCCTAGCAGGAGGACGGGCCATTTCTGCAGACCTGGAGGACCCAGTGTTCTCAAGTGCAAGTATTTTGGTGTCTTTACCCCAAGTTCTAGAGTCTGGCACCTTCTTCCTCAGCAACCTGACTTTGGTATAAAAACCTTGCCTAGCCTGAGAATTAGAATCTGGGTTCCCCTCAAGTCCTATCTCTCTTATCCTTAAACCTAGGGCCAGAGAGGCGGCTGTCTGCTGTAGGAGATAAGAGTTTCTATAATGTTTCTGGGGTGGCTCTTTATAAAACCTTTTCCCTCTATGCCCCCATAAACTTCAAAGGTCCTGCAAAAGGCAGTGTCTTTCTGCCCCTGGATCCTAGGTTACAGGTGTAGCACGGGTAGAAGGCAGTCTTAGCAACTGCACGGCCACTGCATGCCCGGGGCTAGTCTGTGCTACTGTCAGAGATAGGCTTGTCATTTCTAGTCAGCAAGGGACTTCAGAATCCCATCCTGCTGGTCCATTTCCTAGAATCACTCCTGGTGATTAGCCTGGGCTCCCCAGAGGTGCAGTCTGAGACGGGGATTCTGGGGGGCTTCTTTCTGGGGAAATCCCACAGGGAGGGAAGTAAGCAGAATAAGAGAAATAAACATTAGCAGTAAGTAAACATAAGCAAAGCCTAGTCCTGGTCTGGGCCGCAGTGGCTGTAGGGAACTCTGAAGCTCTGAGTCACACCGCAGGTGACAGTCCTCCTTCCCCGAGACCGGAGCTCTTCTGCAGCCTTTGGTCAGCCTGGCACTGGCCGTGGGCTGCCCTGGCTGTGTGTTGGGGTTTAACGCCCACCCCGAGGTGCCACTCATGGGTTAAAGGCAATTCTCTGGAGTACGGTGCAACTGGGAGCTGTAACCTGTTGAATCCACACTGGCCTGGGTCCAGAAAGGGGAACTGGGAGCAGAAAAACAGCATCCAAAAGACCCCATAGAATCCAAACCTGGCATAATTCACGACTTACCTTTCCATGAGGGAGCAGGTGGCAGTTCTGTATTCTTGGAACACACCTATCTATAACGATAGGGATTTGGTTCAGCAATGTTTCCGGTGTTTTTCAGAACACGTATTCCTTTGCTCCTTTTCAAAATAACTTTATCTGTTCCATGTTCTTGCCCAGAGTTATTAATTTTTTTTTTCCAGCACAAACTCTAACATTACTATCACTTTTTTTTTTTGAGACAGAGTCTCATTTGGTTTCCCTGGATAGAGTGTTGTGGCATCATAGCTCACAGCGACCTCAATCTTTTGGGCCCAAGAGAGCCTCTTGCCTCAGCCTGTGGGTAGCTGGGACTACAGCTGGGACTACTACTGCCACGATGCCCAGCTAGTTTTTCCATTTTCAGTAGAGATGGGGGTCTCACTCTTGCTCAGGCTGCCCTCAAACTCTGAGCTCAAGAGCTCCTCCCGCCTTGGCCTCCCAGAGTGTTAGGATTACAGGCATGAGCCACTGTGCCTGGCCTACTATCACCTTTTTAATAAATGCTTAGATGATTGAAAGATAAAGCAATATTTTGAATCACAAGATTAGTTAATATTAAAGATAATACACATTAGTCACCAAATGTACTGTCAGGAGTTGTGAAAAGGGGAACAACAGTGCCCGTTAAACAGTGGTGACAAGGACAGTGCAGTCTTCTTTTCACGAACCACACAAGCACTGGCCTGTTGCCCTAACAGGGATGCAGTTTCAGCCCACTTGGAAGACCAGTTTCAAAGTTATACAATTCTTGATAAACTATTTTACTTTGGGGGGAATTTCAAATTTTGTATGTAACATGGAGACATTCTTATAATATTTCTATATGACATCATTTGAAAATCACATAATTTGAATTCACACCTGAGGAGCATGCCGTGTTGTCTTTTCATACCATTCTAGATTTTTCTTTTATATTTAATTTCTTAGTCCAGCAGGAATTTATTCTTATATACGATGTGAGGTAGGGATCTGACTTTTTCTTTTTTCCAGATGGAAAGCTAGATGCCACAGTCTCGTGTATGGAAAACTTCACCATTTCCCAGATTTTTCTGGTAGACACGCTTCCACTCTGGATTCTATTCTGCTTTTGGTTTTTTCTTTCTTTCTTTCTTTTTTTTTTTTTAATCGCCAGAGTCTCACTTTATCACCCTCAGTAGAGTGCCATGTCATTATTGCTCACAGCAACCTCCAGCTCTTGGGCTTCTTGTGGTTTCTTTTTTCTTTCTTTCTTTCTTTTTTTTTTTTTAGAGAGAAAGTCTCACTTTATCACCCTCAGTAGAGTGCTGTGGCATCACAGCTCACAGCAACCTCCAGCTCTTGGGCTTCTTGTGGTTTATTTTTTCTTTCTTTTTTTTTTTTTAGAGACAGAGTCTCACTTTATCACCCTCAGTAGAGTGCTGTGGCGTCACAGCTCACAGCAACCTCCAGCCCTTGGGCTTAGGTGATTCTCTTGCCTCAGCCTCCCGAGTAGCTGGGACTACAGGTGCCCCCCCCCATGCCCGCTTGCTTTTGATTTCTTTGTCTAGTCTTGTCAGCTTCATGCTCTTTTAAATACTTTATGGTCTATTTTAATATTTGGGAGAACAAATGTGCAAACAATTGTTTTTCTTCTTCACCTTTCTCTAGGCTTTGTCTAGAGAATTGTCTCTTTCAAATGAATTTCAGCATTGGCTTGTCCAGTTCCATAAAAGACCCTGTTAGGATAGTGGTTGGGATGGGATGAATTTATAGCTTAATTTGAGGGCATTTGACATTTTTACAATATGGAGTGTTCCCATCCAGGTCCATGGTTATGCCTTTCCATTTATTCTGGTCTGCTTTTACATCCCACAGTAAATTTTTATAGTTTTCTTCACATAGGTCCTGAACATTTCTCGGTAGGTTTATTCATAGGTATTTTATATTTTGTTTGTTTTCATTGTGCAATGAGGCTGTAGGGCTTCTGGGATGGTGCTTACATCACGACAGAATTCTTTAGGCTTGGATGAAAAGAAATGCTTCTATCACGTGCTCATTCCTGAGTGAAGCTGCCTGTACGTCCTCTGTGGAAAATCAGTGGGTAAAATTGATCGCAGACGTGGGTCCATGTTCTTTAGTGTGAATCTCGGGTTTTGGCCTGAGTTAAATGCTACTGCACCCTCCTCTTTGGGTACAGAGGTGGCTGTCGTCTCCATTGGTTCCTACGAAAATTGATTCTGAGCAGTTATTTTACTAATCTCTCTGCCGAACACTCCACCTCCAGCTCTCTGTGTTGGTTTCCTATGAACACAAGCTTTCCGGATCTTCTTCTGCTTCCACCGTAGCTGTGGCTGGGGTGGTTTGGTTGTGGTTTCCTCCGATCCTGCCAACCCAATTCCTTCAGCTTTCCTTCTTCTAAGAATTATGGACAAATTCTCATTTTTCCAGTGTGGTTACAGATTTATCTTGTAAATGCAGCTTGGTCTTTTAAATATACCTGGGAGGACAGGTAGATGGATGCAACTAGGTTGTCCTCCTGAGTCTATCATTTTGTGTATTCAATTTTCTTAAGTCAAGAGGGTCTTAGGGATGTTTCTATGGGATGCAGGGATCAGCAGGAGAGAGGGGGAAGTTCAATACACAGAAAAGAGAAAACTGGCCAGGTGTGGTGGCTCCTGCTGTAATCCTAGCACTCTGGGAGGCCGAGATGGGAGGACTCCTTGAGAGAGTCTTAGGAACTCAGACCAGCCTGCACAAGAGCAAGAACACACCTCTACCAAAAATAGAAAAAATTAGCTGGACATTGTGGTGGGCAGCTGTAATCCCAGCTACTTGGGAGGCTGAGGCAGGAGGATTGCTTGAGCCCCGGAGGTTGAAATTGCTGTGAGCTAGGCCATTTAAGCCTGGGTAACAGATGAGACTCTGTCACAAACAAACAAACAAACAAACAAAAAAAGAGGTAACTGATAACTCAGGTAGCTCAGTCCCTTAAGGAGCACATGGGTCTGGACTCAAAGTCAGGTCAGGAGCCAGCATCAGATAGGCAGGGTGGGCCGAGAACAGATAGGTGTGCCTGTGTGCTCCCGGGTTTGGTGGTGGAAAGTTGATCATGCTTTTATTTGTTCTTTCTGTGTTTTCTGTGAGATGACAATTTGAACAACTTGAGGACAACTGTGACAACTTGAGGTCATAAGGAGAGAGAGAGTGGGAGAAGAGCAAAGGGGTTCTGGGGAGCCTGACATCCTGAGCTGCTCTTAGGAAAGTGCTGGTTTAGGGGCTGGAGACAGCGCTAGTTAACCCTTTCCACCTGGCATGTCCTTTACAAAGCCCACTTAGCAGGTACCGGATCCTGGGAGATGAGTTACCTCTGCTTGTCTCCTCCTGGATGGAGGTGATGGTGATGTGGACCTCATGGGGTGACTGGGAATAATCCACCACGAGCAACCCTGCGGTATGGAGGGGGAGAACGTGGAAAAACTTGGGGGACGTTGTTATGAACTGGGCTGTGATACTCAGGCCTGTATTGTTTCTCGTTATAGAAAAACATTGCTGAGATAAAATCTGGGGGCAGAGAGAGAGCAATTGAGATGAAGTAGCACTGTCATCCTCTGATTAAATTGTGAAGCTGCCTCTTATTTCCACCACACTTTGGACCCTTTCCCCCAGGGCCTCAGTGTCCTCTCAACCCCAGCATGACCAATTTCTCTTCCTCCATTCACTTACATATAAGGCTCTGTCTGACATCAGTCATCCACCTCTTAGGAGCAGGTTCATAGGCAGCTGGGTCTGGTGGGACACCGAAGGTCTTCTAGCAATACAAGGAATCCCTTTCCTGACCCCGAGTACCCAGCTTCCACATAGAAAGCTCTTGAGGCCACGCTCCTTTGCAAGGTGAGCCCAGAACATTCAAGCCCAAGCAGAAGACCATACTTCTTGTCAACCCCATTCTTGGCATTTAGCTGTGGGAGAGTGGGGGGCGGTACCCACAGGCTAACCAGGCAATCACGGATTTTCCTTTCCTTTTTTTTTTTTGTTTAGCAGGCTCAGGTTCAAACCCATGGTTCAACAATCATGGCTTTTCCTTGCCCCTAAAATTAGGTGGGTAACTGCGGGTGCCCCCACACATCCACCTTACAGCTGAGGTGCCGTGACGGAGCCCTCACCGGCTTTGGGCGTCACTAACATTATCCATCAAAACTTTTGCTCACCAGAGTTTAAAATCTGGAGAGGGCTCCGGAATAAACCTTTCAGATAAGCCCCCTCGCTTTGCTGGCTGAGTCCGTTCCTCACTCCTGGAAAGCAGGAGCTGTTTGAGCAGAAATCGGCAAAGTCGGCAGGGAGGGCAGAGCTTTGGACAGAGTGTCCTGAAGTTTCTGCTGCCTGAGCTGACAACTTGGAGCCAGTGGGTGCCGTCTCACTGCACCAAGCTCGGTCGCGGTGGGCCTCTCTGGAGCGTCCCAAGAGAAAGCTAAGTCTTCGGCAAAGGACGCAAACCTGTGTCCAGTGGGAGGCAAGTTGGAGGGGAACTTCAGGGTGTGACTTGTTCTTTCCCCAAATTCCTCTTTTCCCCTTATTTAATTTTTTCCCAGAAAAACGTGTGATTTTATATGCTTTTCTCTGCATGTATTAAACAAATTGCACAGCTGAATAGCTTTTCTTAAAACCTGGACATTCACCAAAAAGAAGTTTGCCAGCACAGACAATTAAGCTTTCTTCTTTGAACAATGGAGTGACTGACTGGCACATTTGAAATGCAAGCGTGTTTTTTTATCCCACTGTTCATCCTTCAAGCTGATAAACAGCAACAATGGGAAACAGCTGGGACAGGAAAACATTTGAGTTTGTATTTTCAAAGCAAGCAAGAAAGAAACCCGTCAGTGCGGGCCAGATCCCGTCTTCCGCCTGAGGGCGAGCCGGCATTTGGGGAGGGAAATACTATACATATTTCTAATCAAACATTACATATTTATTAATGTGCAGCTGGTGCATTGTATTCCGAGGGTTGGCGGTGGGGGTGTCTCCCCCACCCCCACACCACCCGCCTTGTTCCTCTAATGTGTCTTGCCTGGCAGGCTGTATTGTTCTGTCACTGACATTATAAGGATCCGGAGCCGTGCACAACTAACAGGAGTCATAGAGACAATTGCTCTCCGAGAGGTTCGGGTCTCTGTGACGTAGGTGCCATCTGAGCCTCAGTTTCTGTTTTGGGAGCAGGCGGGTGGGCTTTGGCACAGGTGCATGGGGGATACTGCAGTTAGAGAGGCTCCCTAGCGCCTCCACTGCACCCCCACATCCCACGCGGAGTCTCTTCCATGAAGGCCGACGCTCCTGCCCACGTGTCTTTCCAAACAGGGGAACAAATTTATTTTGATGCTTATTGAGATTAAACTTGCGGTGCATTTCATCGGGAACAGGGGTTGGATCTGTTCATTAGGTGGGGAGGCTCACCTTGTCAATTTCCATCGAGCGCGGGCACCAGCGATCACTTTATCATCGTTTGTCAGTGGCCTTGACAGGTTTTACTCAGCGCTGATGCCTCTCGGGCCCGCTGTCATAACTTCATTGGCTGTATGGTAGCAGCTGAGTTCCCTTAGGTAATTGTCTAATAGATCTGCTTTGCCTTAATATTGGTAATATGTTAAATGTAAAAGAACAGGGGAGAGAGGCTGAAGCATTAAACCCCAGACATGCCACAGCTCCGGATGCAGCCCCAGCCCCACCCTAAACCATCCCACCCCATCCATCTTTGGAAATCCCATTACACTGAGGAGGGAGGGGAATCTGTCTCTTGGAGCTTGGAAAAATTACAGCTGAGACTTCAGCCTCCCTCTGGTCTTATGGCCCAAAGGAATTTAACATGGGAGTGTGGGAAGAGTTCTGAGCCAGGGGCCCTCTTTTTTTTTTTTTTTGAGTCTCACTCTGCTCCCCTGGGTGGAGGCCTGTGGTATCACAGCTCACAGCAACTTTGGACTTTGGGCTCAGTGATCCCCTTGCCTCAGCCTCCCCAGGGACAGTTGGGACAACAAACACTCTCCCCAACGATGGCTAGTTTTTCTATTATTTTGTAGAGATGGGGTCTTGTTCTTGCTCAGGCTAATCTCGAAATCCTGAGCTAAGGCAAACCACCACCTCTGCCTCCCAGAGTGTTAGGATTACAGATGTGAGCCACCATGCCTGGCCATTTGACCTCTTGGTCTTCTCATCTGTTAACCGAGAAGAGCCCCAGCAGGCCAAGATGCTCAAGTTCTCAGATGGGGCCAGGCAGCAGCCGAGCTGGGCACGTTCTCGCTGGGCAGGGAGTTCGGCAGGTGGGAGGGCACATTCTTTTCTGCCTGTGGGGGCAGCCACGTGTTGCTCTGGGCTAATGCAGACCTGGTGGACTCAGAGGTTCGTATTTTTAAAGACAAACAAATTCTGAATTGTTTAATGTCAAGTATTTTAATGTTTTGTGCTGGCACTGAGTTAAAAAATATTGTTAATAAAATAAAATGTCTGCTGGCAATGATTGATGACAGACTATGCTGATGGTGAGTGATATTATTGAGAGCTTCTTCAGTGGCAGGGATGGTTTTGGTTGGGATTCTTCCTCACAACCAGGCTAAGAACCAGGTCCTGACGTGATCCTGTTTCCCAGGTGAGGAATCAGAAGCACTGGAGGTAACCTGCCCCAGGTCACTAACCTTGCTGCTCAGGTGACCAGGCCATAGACACCCAGAACTTAGAGGTCACCTGGCAAGGTACCCTGGGTCCATGTGGAAAATATGATTTGTGTCTGAAGATAGATTTCCTGGCAAAGGCCAACTTATTACAGTGGTCCATGCAGAAAAGAAAAATCTATGCACTTAAAAATAATATACTTGTTTTCTGGAACATTCTGCCCCATGTGACCTCCTTTGGTACCATAGGTTTTCCTTAAGTAGCAGCGGGCGGTGGCCATGTTAATTACTCAGTTGCAGGGCAGAAGTGGAGGATATGATTTGGGATTTCCTGGACTTATCATGGCATCCCTTCCTTCATACCCTAGACCTGTCTCAGGTTTAACCAACTGTGTGAAGACTGGCTGCCTGCTCACCCGCTTCTTCTGGCTTCTTCTCACCTAAACTTACTAGGTCCTTAATGAACATTTGTGAGATGAGTGTTTGGTGAATTAAAAATTTATATCCAGCGCTTTGAACAAAGATTTCTTCCTTCCTTTTTTTAATAGCCCTCGTGTTTGTCTCCCAGCACCATCTCTGGATGTCGTTTTTCACACATGCTATCACAGACCAACATAACACGTGCATATACCGTGAGATTCAACACGCATGCAAACCAACATAGATGTCTGCACACCCTTACATGTAGTCTTCACGTATTGACATGTATGTGTACGCATGTGCAGTGCACATGCATACGTGTGATTTCACATACACATGTACATGCTCACACATGGCCCAGGCACATAGAGGATGCACACTCTTCCATGTGGCTCTGTGCACACGCTTACGTGTGGTTTGGCATGCACATGTGTGCACACCTCATGTCGTTCAGATGCACGTTCATTTCCGACCCCTGAGCGATTCTGTCTCAGGCTTAGAAGGGGTGACGTGAGTTTCTCCCACCCTAACGTGAGGGAGGGGGAGCTATTTCTGCTCCCTACTTGAGCCAGAATCTCTAGCTGCCCCAGCAGATGTTTGACATTGGCTGATACCTGATAAACCTGGGGTGATGGACACTGTTCACCATCCAGTATGACCATTCCCTTCCCAGGAGATCTCCTGGGCTGTGCACAGTTCTGTGCAGAGTCCACCAGGGAGGACCTATCCCAACCTCGCAGGTGCGCCAGTGAAGGGAGATGGGGTTTTCTGGGCTGTGCTAACCAGGGGAGCCACGCAGTGTCCTGCACGCACACAATGCCGACAAATGTGTGCAGGCCACTCTCCGATGCCCTGGGAAGGAGGGATAATCTGCTTTTAAGCACCTTACAGGGGCAACGTGTCCTGTGCTGGCTTAACACAGGCGTTTACAAGTACCAGGGAATGGAGGGGTCTCAGAAGCTCCTGGTTGGGGTGGACTGGAGGCCTTCTCTCTCCAGTTGGGGACAGTGTTATCACCTGTGGGAAGGAGGGGTGGTCAGAGGCCTGTGGAATGGGGGCTACTAACCTTGCACTTGGACTTGCATTTCATTCCAGGGACCTCGTGGAGGCCCTGTCCTAAAGAAGTGGCAGATTTTCAGGCAGGGGACAGCAGAATCTGTTAGACTTGGACCAGGGCAGTTGGCAGCAAAGGGACAGGAGGTTCTGTCCCTTAAAGTTACTTCTGATACAAATGTGGAGAGATAAAAGGAAGGACAGGTCAGGAGGCAAGGATGGTCAGCTCAGGTGATAGTGGAGGATAATAATTGCTGACAATGCATTATAATTATTCCAGCACCAACTATATCCTCATTTCTGTGCTCTGGTGGTTTCCAAAATTTCTAAATCTGACCATGACTCTATCTATCGGTGTCCTTAATATCTAGGCCCATTTCTCTGTTAACATAACTGAGGCTCAGAGAAGCTACACTGATCTATGCAAACGCACATATGTGCGGTCAGTTTTGGAACACAGGGCCATGTGACTTCCAAGCCCATTCCTGTCCCACCTTAGAAGGCCACCTCCTGTCCTCCCCATTCCCCAAGCCTGGAGTCACCTCCTTCTCATGTTTCCTAGTTCTTAGTCTGATGGAAAAGAAAACAGCTCAGTGACCAATTAGTCTGTCCTGCTAGGGACCCCCAAGGCCAGAGCTGTTGCTTCCGTTTGGGGAGGGTGAGCCTAGTCTTCTCCAAAACTTTGTAATTTCTGGGAAAAGAGAAGTTAAGGCCTCTGCCTACTGTCCCCCGCGTTCAAGGTTATCCAGATAGGGACCGCATTTGCATGGCGGTGCCTCCCGAATGCTGAAGCAGCCGCGGCCGGCCGGCGGGGCGCGCAGATAAGGTCTGCGGGCCCAAGTTTCCGCCGTACTCGCATTATCGCGGCCTTCCTTAAGCCCGGATGAATATGTAAATCTCTCCCTCCGGCCTCCTCTTCCCGCAGTAACGGGGCCGCCTCGGCTGTAGCAATTCCGAGGGTAAAATTGATTAATATTTGTTTTCAAAATGACACGCGGTGATGTATGGGCCCTTTTACAACTTAAATTAATACTTTAAAGAGATGAATGGTCTCTACAGAGGGTGTTAAAGTTCAAGCCCAGGGAATTTGCATATTTATATTACAGCCAACTGATAGTAATTGTGGGAACGGTCTGTAATGCTGTTCGTTTGTCATTTTCAGCCGGTGTGCTTCTGCCGGGGACCTCATTAACTCCGGGAGCCTCAGCCGCTCCGCCCTGCAGGACACGGCCTGGCAGCCCAACCCCAGGGCCTGTGGTCAGGGCACAGTCCTGCCCCTTGGTCTCCGGGAGTCTGAACCCCCTCAGCGCTGGGCACCTGTCTGGGGAGGGCAACACACACCGGCAGGGGTGAAGACAGGTGCCTTGAACCTGTAGACCCCACTTTCTGTTTGTCTGTGAGTGCCTGGGCAGCACAGATGGACCCTGACGCCTCTGACCCTTGCTCTGTGCAGTGCCCACCCCCATCCAATTTGCCCTCATTGCTCCCCAATGATCACCATACTTCCTGTTCTGTGTGAGTTTCCCAAAAAGATCATCCCTGGGATGAAGGTTTGAGGGCAAGAAGTTCTGCTGGGAGGTAAACCCAGGAACCAGTGGGAGAGCAGAGGTAGAAGGCCGTCCATGGCGGTTACCTAGCAGGTGCAGCCATGGGCAACCGTGGGGCCATCTTGCCAGGGAGCCAGGAAGACCCTGTAGGGCACACTTTGGGGTGTCCCACTTGGAGTGAGGACCCGGGGTCTTTAGTCTTCAACTCCACTTGTTGCCATCTGAGAGCTGCTCCCTGGGGTGTTAATTCCCAGCCCCTCCAGTGGGCTGAGAGCTGGCTGCCAAAGCACCGGTGACACTGCTGGGCCTGATGACCTGTACTCGATTGGTGGGAAGGCTAGCATCCCCCACCTGGGCTCCTGTGTCTACCCCGCCTCCCCCAACCCCACATACCCTTCTCTCAGCGGCCAGCCTAATCCTTTAGAAACATAAGCCACTCCTCCCAGGTCACATTTCTGCTCAAAACCCCTTCCTAATGCCCTCATTCTCTTTGCAGTAAAAACTAGAGTCCCTGCCATCATGGCCAGGAAGGCCCTCTGCAGTCTGGTGCCCCCTCTCTCTGACCTCCCCTCTTGGTTCCTCCCCTGCATCCACACCAGCCTCCAGCCCCAGGGCCCTGCTCTTGCTGCCTGGACTCCCCCCAGCCCACTGGGCGTGCCTCAGTCCCTCACATCCACTCAGAGCCACCGTAGTGGTGGTGAAGCTCTCATGCACACTCTAGTTGCTGTTCTGTCCCCTTCCCAGCCCCCAGAGCCCTGTCCCCACACGTCACGTGTCTCCTGCTTGTTTTCTGCTCCGTAGCCCTGCTCACCATGTGACACAGGATATATTGATTCGTCCTGTTCCTTGTGTCTCCTTCTCTGGGACATAAGCACCACGAGGACAGGGACTTGTCCCTTCACTGCTTTGTCCCCCTCACCAACAACAATCCTGGGGTGAAGAAAACAATAAATCTGTCCCGAATGAAGGAATAAATGAAGGTGGGTCCAGCAGTAAAGGTGTGGTGGCTCCCACTGACTGGTGGATGGCCCAGGTCAGGTGGCCTGGCCCTGGCAGTCAGGGCCGGCTTCCCGAGTGTGTGTCCCAGGCAGGCACCCGGCTTAGTGGGGCCCCGTGCTTAGTTTAACACCTTGTTGTAGCTGTCTCAAAATTTATTGGACACTGTTTTTAGAGCAATGTTAGGTTTGAAGCAAATTTGAACGGGAAGTACAGCGATATCCTTTACACCCCCAGCCCCACACATGCAGCATGCACATGTCCCCTCCCCGTCAGCAACATTCCACACCAGAGGGGACATGTGTTACAACTGATGAGCCAGCCTTGACACGTCATTATCACCAAAGCCCACAGTCCACCAAGCTTCGCTCTGGGTGTGGTGCATCCTGTGGGTTTGGACAAATTTATAATGATGAGTATCCACTATTATGGGTCATGCAGAGTCGTTTCACTGCCCTGAAACTCCCCTGGGATCACATATCCATCCCGCCCGCCCCCAACGTCTCATCTCTACTGTCTCCATAGTTCTGCCTTTTCCAGAATGTCATAGAGCTGCCTGCCG
>NW_003852453.1:3744492-3752152 GCF_000181295.1 Otolemur garnettii
GCTAAAGTCTTTGACCCATCTTTAAATTGAATCGTTCATTTCTCATTGCTGAGTTTTAAGAGTCCTTTGTGCATTTTGCATAATCGTCTTTCCTCAGAGTGTCTTTTGCAAATATTTCCTCCCTGTCAGTGGCTTGAGTGCTCATTCTCTTGACAATCATCTTGAAATTTTTAACAATTTGGAGTAAAGGACTCCGAATTTTCATTTTGCACTGGGTCACACAAATGATGTAGCCAGTTCTCCTGGTGGGGTTACTAGGGGTTAATTCATTCTGCAACTGTGCCAAGTCTGGGTCTGGACAGGGACTTTGCTTCAGTTCCACTTGGGAGGAGAAGGCAGGGTGGAGCACACCCCTTACCCAGAGCAGTTTCACAGAGGGAGGAGAGGCCGTGACAAGTGACAAGGTTGGAGCTACATGCCACACTCCTGGGCTCCCCTCAGGCTGATTTGGGTAGAATGAGCCAAACCTTAAGAGAAGGCTGGAGGTGAGGACTGCCATGGCACTGCCTGGACAGTGGGGACAGCACATATAGCATAAGCAGGACAGAAGGTAGATGGCATTTAAAAAAAATTTCAAAACATTATGGAGGTATGAGTGTTTTGGTTACATAAATTGCTTTTGTGCAGTTGAGTCAAAATTCTAAGTGTGCCTTCCCCAGATAGTATGCTTTGCACGTGTTAGGTGTGAATTTCCCCATCCTCTTCCCCCCTCCTCACTTTCAGTGAGTTTCCCTACCAAAGGTGCATGTGGGCATTGATCGATCGAATCCAGTTTAGTAGTGAGTACATGTGATGTCTTTCCCCCCATTCTTGAGATTCTTCACTTAGAAGAATTGTCTCTAGTTCCATCCAGGTTGTTACAAAAGGTATTAGCTCACCAATTTTTTTTACACCATATTACATTTAACCCACCCATATGTGGATGGGCACTTGAGTTACTTCCACATCTTTGCGATTGTGAATTGTGCTATAATAAACATTCGAGTGCATGTGTCTTTTTGATAAAGTAAACTTTTTCTTTCTCTGGGTAAATACCCAACAGTGTGATACCTTTTGGAAGGAAAATTTCAAGTACATATGAAGTTGTAAGAATGAATGCCAGTCTACCACCACCTAGATTCACTTATTAGCATTTGTTTTTTAATTGTTGGGGATTCACTGAGGGCACAAAGAACCAGATGACATTGATTGCATTTGTTGGGTAAAATCCCTCATATAATTGCATCCCACCCCCAAAATATTAGCATTTTTTCTTTCTCTCTTTTTCTATATCTGTATATTTTTGTTATGATACTTGCTAACTCCTTTAAGAGAAAGTAGGGACATTGTGACTCTTCACACCTACACACTTCAGAGTCTATGTGACTCTTCACACCTACACACTTCAGAGTCTACGTAAGGACAAGCTCTTTCTCTTCCATATTGCAGTATAACCATCACATTTAGGAAAGTTAACAGTGACATAATACTGGTATCTATTAGTAATCTGGCGTCCATATTCGAATTTTGCCAATTATCTCAGTAAAGGCCTTTAAAGAGTCCCTCCTCCTCCCAATATAATATCCAGCTGAGAATCAAGGGTGGCGTTTACACGCCATGTCCCACTGGGTATCTTTTAACCTGGAACAGTGTCTCAGCCCACATGCCCTGCCTGCCCCCTTTGCGTCTCACCACGTTGGTATGTCGAGCTGTTCAAGGAAGTTGCTCTGTATGAACAGAATGTCCACCGTTTGGACCTGTCTGCTAGTTTCTTCCTGATTACATTCAGATTATGCACTTTGGCAACACGCTGGGTATTACCTACATGGCACCATGTAGACCATTCTTTAAGATGGCAGGGTGTGTGTCCTGGGCCTGGTAAAGCTTTGTGACCACCAGCTCAACCACATCTCTCCAGATCACTTTCCTGTCCCAAGACCCAGAGGCCTTCTGAGTCCATTCAACAGAGTGATGTGGTTATGAAGCCAGGCTGTGAACTCAAAGTCAGGGGCTCAAACTCCACCTCCAGTGCTTAGTCTGTGACCTTGGGCACATTACCTGACACCAAGTCCATTCGACTTCACTTTTCCCTGTGTGAGGGGAAAATAGTGTCTGACTCTTAATGTTTCTATGCAAATTAAGTAAGCTAACCATGTATTTATACAGAACCTGAAATAGTGGATGCTTGTGGTAGCTACTAATGCAGTTTACTAAGTATTTCTGGCTCTGTGCCTTGCACAAGCATGGTAGAATTACGCTTCCTGCTCCCTTTGAAGCTGGGTGCATGGACCTAGCCCTGGCCAATGAATTATTTGCAGAAATTATGGTCGTCACCTCCTAGGTCAGATTCTTTAACTGCAGGTGTAAGGCTGCCCTGAGCTCTCTTTCTTTTTTGTACATGACCAGCAGCGTATGAGGTAGTGGCTGCCTCACTTGCCAGGTCTATAAGTAACTGTATAAGCAAAGTTTCCTCCCATGCCATCTAACCCCTCCATCTTCAGGAAGGATAGAGCTTAAGAAAATCAATGAACAATAGCATTGGCTATTGTTTTAAGCTGCTGAGATTGTGGGTTGGTTTGTTATTGCAGCACAACCTGCTTCATTCTGTCTAAAACAGTGCTAGCGAATGCTGGACCATCATTATTCTTAGTGGTCTCACCTTATTTCTCGTGTCCATCTTGCTCACAGCCTTTCTAGTATGTTGTGATGATCTGTTAGGTTTCACCTCCCTCTTCTTATCTCTGTCTGTGAGCTCCTCGAGCACAGTCTTAGTGTCATTTTGTGTCTGTGATCTAAAATCCTCCCTCAGGGCCACTCACAGACTTGGTGCTCAGCGCTCAGTAAGTGATTGTTTAAATGTCACCAGAGAAACCTGAGTTATAACCACCCTTAAATGACTTGGCTTTGCTTCCAGCATTTTTAATTGCACCAACAATATTGTAACAACAACCATAAAAATAACAGGCAAAAAAAAAGTCATTTGCAATGCCTCTAAAATTAAAAACTTGTCTACACTTTCTCCTGTCTGTTTTCATGAGTGCATGGCTTTGCAGTTGTGCTTTCAGCCGTATACCACTTTATATTTTGTTTTTTTTCCTCTGCTTAAAATACTATCCGGAGGACATGTTTCTACTGAACATCTGAGACTTTTATGTTATAGGCCGCATAGGTCCCACGGGGTGGATGAACCTCTCATGGCTTAGAGGGACTCTGATTTTTTTTGACATTTGCATGTTTTCCAATTCTTTGCAGTTTCAGCCAGCACTGCCATGAACATCATTGTTCACCAGGATGTTTTTTCTTACCCTCTCCATCTTCCAGAAGGATGGATCTTAAGAAAAGAGAGACATTCTCAGGTCCCCCACTTTGAACAGAACATTCCAGTGTATAACATCACCTGTCCCCGACCTCCACACACAAGGAGGAAAATATAGTGGTGACTGCTCACATCACTAAATGGTTTAATAATATTATTAAATAACAGTATTAAATATTGCATAAAATATATGTTAAATATTATATGAATATTAAATAAGTTCTGCTAGCCTTAAACTTTCTTGAAGTTTTCTTCCTCATCTGAGGATCCATCTTTGGAGCACTTTACTGGAACATCCACGTGCTCTGCTGTCCCTTGTTTCCAGCACAATCTCTTTATTCTCACCGCCAGAATTAGCAGTTGGCTTTTCTTCTTGTGACTGTTTGTCATAGAGAAACAAGCTTTTAATTTTCTCATGGATGAGTATTGAGTCGTTGAGACAGGTGCATGTGCTGGGGACGGCGGGCACTCTGCTCTGCTCCCTCCTAGCTGGGTGGTGTGTGAGACCTCTTTGTACCTCTGTTGAATGACAAGTGGGTCACCTTATTGATCTTTGCCACTTGTTCCAGGAGAAGGTGGTGTGTGGAGCTTCCCTGAAAGTTCAGAGTGTGCATCACAGAGGGAAATTCAATGCTCAGGTGTATGCCTCCTGCTCAACTGTGAGTGCTCTACGTTTAGGGTCCACATCTGTCCTGCTGTGTAACCAGCACCCAGCTTTGGGGATAGGCTAGAGCAGATGCCCAGCAGTTGCTTGTTGAGTAAATCATTGATTGATAGGAGAAGGCTTCCAGAAGGGTGGGGGTCATCTGCACTGGGTCTTGTCTGGTGAAGTCTGTAGGAGGGAGGATGGAGAGAAAAAGGGATTTCCAGCAGGGTCTTGTTCAGCCTATGGCAGAGATGGGTATGTGTGTGTGTCTGTCTTGGCTTTAGTTCCACCTGGGGTTGGCTAGAGAGGTCATTCATTCATTTAAAAATGCATTTAACCCAACAAATGTTGGGAAAACCAACACTAATTCTTTTTGGTGTCTTGTGCTATGGCAGAGCACAGGTATTACAGGGTCTTCCTCGACAGTGAGAAGGGCCAGGGATTGCCAAATCCAGTCATGAATATTTACTTCTATGTTTCATAGTTTTAGCTCTTATATTGAGGTCTTTGATTCATTTTAATTTAACTTTTGTATATGGTGTGAGGTAAGGATCGAGCTCCATCCTTTTGCCTGTCGTTAGCCAGTTGTCCTAGCACCATTTGATGAAAAGATGATTCTTTCCCCATTGGGTGTTCTTGGCACTCTTGTTAAAAATCAGTGGACCACGGATGTGTAGTTTTATTTCTGGATTCTCAATTCTATTCCATTGATTTCTATGTCTATCCTTGTACCAGTATCGCACTGTCTTGATTCCTGTTGATTGTAGTGGGTTTTGAAACTGGGAGTCCTCTTCCTTTGTTCTTCTTTTTCAAGATTGTTTGGCTATCTTTGGTCTCTTGCAATTCTATATGAAGTTTTAGAATCAATTAAGCAATTAATATAAAGAAGTCATCTGTGATTCTGAAGGGGATTGTGTTGAATCCATGCCTTAGTTTGGGGACCATTCCTGGCTTAACAATGCTAAGTCTTCCAATCCATGAACATGGGATGCTTTCTAATTATCAAGATCTTCTTTAATTTCTTTAAACAATTTTTTGCAGTTTTCAGTGTACTGGTGTTGTATTTCTTTTGTTAAGTTTGCTTCTAAGTATTTTATTCTTTTTGATGCTATTGTTAATACAATTGTTTTTAAAATTTCATTTTTTTTCAGATTCTTCATTACAAAGTGATTTTTATATATTGATTTTGTGTCCTGTAACTTGCTGAACTCATTTATTCATTTTAATAACTTTTTAGTGGCTTCTTTAGCATTTTCTATATACAAGATCATATCATCTGTGAATAATGATAGCTTGATTTCCTCTTTTCCAATCTAAGTGCACCTTATTCTTTTACATGCTTACTTGTCCTGGCTAGAACCTCCAGTGCAATGTCAAATAGAAGGACTGAAAGCAGCAATTCTTATCTCATTCCTGATCTTAGGGAAAAGCATCCAGTCTTGAACCATGAAGTATGATGTTAGATTTTTTTTTTTAGATACCCTTTAACAGATTGAGAAAGTTTTCTTCTGTTCCTTGCTTTTTGAATATCTGTATCATAAATGGGTGTTAGATTTTGTCAAATGCCTTTTCTGTGTCAATTGAAATGATCATGTGATTTTTGTTTTTTATTCTATCGATCTGATAAGTTATGTTAATTGCTTTTCAGATGCTGAACCAACTTTGCATTCCTGAGGTAAATACCACTTAGTTACAGGGTATAATTTTTGCTACATGTTGTCATATTTGGTTTGTTAATATTTCTGTGAAGGTTTTTATATCTGCATTCACAATAGACATTGTCTGTAGTTTTATTTTCTTATGATGTTCTTTCTGGTCCTCACCTTCTAGTGTCTTCCTAGAAGTTCAGATCAACCATGTAGACCCCTGTGTGTTACCCTGGCTTGGGAAAATTATCAGCTGCCTACCTGGGATGGGCACCAAAGCATCGTTACAAATTCCTACCCAAATGCTTGGGGAGACAGGGCTGATGGACACTGACCGAGTTTTGGGCCTTTCTACACGTGTTCTTTCATTTGACCTTTCAACCACTCGTGAATGTAATCATGGATGCCGACTGTCGACATGGAGAAACTGGACATCTCATTATATAATGAATGTTTCTTGTTATTTCAAAGACATCCCTACCCCCACTGTTCAGATGTTAACATTTCTCATATTTGTTTTCAGGCTTTTATTCCTTCAAAGACATATGCTATTTAATTTTAACAAAGCCCAAGATCATTTATTTAATCACTCCCTCTCTCCATCACCCCAGAGATCATGATTCTTACTATTTTAGTGGTTAACCTTCCAGACAGACCATTTTTATACTTACATATATATGTAAGTATATATTTACAAGAACATATACTTTTTTGCAATTATAGTGTTCATTTGTATTTCACACACAAATATTTACATACCTGGAGCTTGGAGTTTTTAGTTCAAATCTTTTACAAAATGGGATCATTCTATACATACTTTTCTTATTCCTAAATATCTTGAGGAAATTTCTCTCCATCTGGTGTAGGTCTAGTCCACCCTTTGTGACAGCTGCATAAAGTGGATATTATCTATTAATTTGCCTTTCAATGAGCATCTTTTTATTAAATATGGTGAATAATTATGTGACAAGTACATATATATTCTTAGGTACCAGTGTTTTTATTTTCATGGGATACATTTCCAGGAGGGAGAGAATCAAGTCAAAGAGTATACGTGTTTTTACATTATAAAGGCTGCCACTTGATTGCATTTCAAAAAGCCAAATAATACTTCCCATTTTCCTCAGATTTGAGTAAGAGTACTCATTTCCACCCATCTTCTTGCTCACTTAAAATTTCTTCTTAATCACTTTAAATTTTTGCCAATCTGATGGATGAAAATAATATTGTACTGTTATTTCAGTTTGCATCGCCCTGAGTTTGCACATCTTTTCATGCATATTAACTTTCTGAATTTGCTCTTTTATGATTTGCTTATTCATCCTCATGTCCCAACTTAAAATTAAAAGAAATTTTCTGTTTGTAGTAGCTCATTAATATATTATAGATATTAACCTTCTTTTTTTAGTATTGCAAATATTTTCTCAAATCTATTATTTGTCTGAATTAACTTTGTTATCTGATATAGTCCAGAAGTTTTAATTTTTGTACTGTCAACTTTTTGATGATAGGAAAATTCTTCTTCTGTCATAGCTTTGGAGGTTTTTCTAAGAAAATCACCTGCATTTAATCTTGAAGTGGTGAAAAAGACCAACGGAGTAGTCTACTGCTGGGTTTGTTATGTAAAACTGTGGTAATTAATTCATTTTTTGTGTTAAGGCCAATTCAAAAACAATAATGATGATAATAATAATACTTCACTCCATACCTGTTCATTTGGGCCTTCTATTTATGAGATTCCATGGGTATAAACAATATATGTATTATTTCATTGATTCCTTAAAACAATCTGTGGGGTACATGCTATTATTATTTTCAATATATAGGTAAGAAAACAGAGAGACAGAGAGATTAAGTAACCTTCCCAAGTTTGCAAAGTAGGTAGGCGGCAGAGCTGGTTTTTGAATCCTCACTCACTCCCTTGCTCTAGAAACCAGGCTCATAACCACTGGGTGTTTAGCTACAGAGGGAGGTGGGGCCCTGCACAGCCCCAGAAACAGACTGATGTAAAACAGACCTATTGATGGACACGGGAAACCAAGAGGGGTCAGCGTGGGCTCATCAGAAAGGGCT
>NW_003852453.1:3752530-3759242 GCF_000181295.1 Otolemur garnettii
GCCTCATCCAATCAGTTGAAGGCCTGAAGAGAACAAAAGGCTGACACACACCCCTCCCCACCCCGAGTAAGGGGAAATTCTTCAGCAGATCGCTTAGGGACTTACTCTGCACCCTGGCCTCCTCTGGGTTTTGAGCCTGCTGGCCCACATTGCAAATTTGGAGTTGTCAGTCTCCATAATTGTACAAGCCAATGTTTTATAATAAATTGTTTTCTCTCTCCCCTCCCACCCCCTGTGTGGACATGTGCACATGCACACACATACACGTACAGGAGGTCTGACAATTATGTTTATGAACTCATTCTAGAAAAAGCCCTATATACCTCATTGCTGACTATCACTACAGTCTCCTTTGAAGGACTCCCTTTGGGAAGCTGTGCACTGATGCCAGCACCTAGTCCACCCTTCAGAAAAAGTTTGGAACCCTTTTTCTGGACTGACCATCAAAGGTGTGATCATATGAGGTCTGACACCTGTAGTGATATTCAGCAATGAGGTATGTAGCACTTAGGATGAGTTCAACTCCTTAAGTGTCTACATACACACCGCACGCACACACACACACACATACACACACACACACACACACATATATGGCCTCAGACAGAAGCCTTGATGGCCGCTGTATTTTCTACAGCTGCCATAACAAGTAACCATACACATAGAGGCTTAAAAATAGCCCCACTTACTGTCTTGCGGGTCTCACGGGTCAGATACGCAGTGGGCTCATTTGAGTCTCTGCTTAGAGTCTCACAAGGCTGAACCCAGGGGACACGGCGGGGAGAGCTCACTTTATGCTCACTCAGGTCGTCAGTGGAACTCAGGGCCTTGTGACTGTAGGGCTGGGGTTCCTGTCCCCTTGCTGGTCATCCTCAGCTTCAAAGCAGCTGCATTTCTCAGCTCCTAGCTCCCTTCCTCTGTTCTCAAAGCTGGAGCCCCTTCTGCGTTCACCCCTCTTCTGGGTTCCACCTCTCCACCAGCTCTCTCTAGCAGCTGCAGGAAGGCGCTTTGCTTTGAAGGGCTCATGTGCTTAGATTGGGCCCACCTGGTGATCCAGGCTGGCCTCTGGTCTCCCTTCCCTGACTCCAATTTCTCCAGACCCTTAATGCCACCTGCAAGTCCTAATGGAAGAGTCTCAGGGATTAGGAGCTGGAGGTCTTTGTGTAGGGGTGGTGGCTGGGGATGGGTCTTATTTGAAGGCTCATTCATATGCGTGTCTGGTGGGTGGTTGATGTTGGCTGTGGGCTGAAATCTAAGCTGAGGCCACCAGCTGGAATACCCCCAAACGATCTGTCCTTGGGACCTGGACATCCTTACAGCAAGGAGCCTGAGTCCCAAGGGTAAGAACAGCGTGAGAGAAAGAGGTGGAAGCTGTATCTTTCTATGCCCAGCCTAAGGAAGTCACATGGCCTCGCTTCTCTGTGGGTGAGTTTCCAGGGAAAGGTGTGTGTAGGATCAACTCCAACTCCTCCTCCAGCTCTTGATGGGACTTCAGAAAGTTCTCTGAGAGTACATAGGACTGAAAATATTTTGGCAAATACAGTCTGACAAACCCCCCTGGATGCTAGTGGTCATGTTAGTAACGGCAGCCCAACATTGACTGGTTCTTGTCAAGTTTCAGGCTCTGTTCTAAACGTTTTGCCTGCGTCGTCTCATCCCAGACCTCACTGCCACCCCAGGTGCTCTCATTATTCATGTGGACAGAGGCAGGAACTGGGGTGCAGAGGGGAGCTCTAGAGGCCCAGCTAATAGACGAGTTTGGAGAATGCGTCTCTGGGGAACTTAGGCTTGGGGAAGTAAGGAAGAGACACCCCTGCCAGCAGGGCCTGGGGTGGGAGTGGTGGGAGAGACCGCAGCAGTGCACACATGAGGGAGGCTTTCAAGGATGGATCAGATCGGGGCAGTAGAGGTGGGGGGAAGGGAAATCTGTGTGTGGGGTGCGTGGTAACAAAGGCCCGGTGCCAGACATCTCGGGGTGAGCAGGGGAGGCGTGGGGACACCAGCTAAGAGTAGAGGAAAGGGTGGGGTGTTGGGGAGGAGTAGTGGGGGCTGAGACCCTCAGCTGGGACATGCAGACATTCTTCTGGGGTCTGGGGAGCTATGGCAGGTGTGAGAGCAGGGCTGACAGCAAGAAGGGCTTTTCAGCTCTGGAGGGGCAGGCTTGGGGAAAGCGCAGCAGACGAGGTGGGAGCTCTGGGCAGCATGAAGCCACATCTTCATCTCCAGGTGACACCCACTTCACTGACCCTTCTCCTCTGTCTTGGATCGTGGAAAGCTCCGCGGGTCCCCTGAGGTGCCCATGCAACTTGCTGAAGACTGGGCAGTGGGCCAGCAGGAATGCACAGGGAGCTGGGCTGCTGAGGGCCAGTCTTGGGTGTCCCCACTGTCTGGGAGGCTCAGCTGGGAGACTCTCACCTCATTGTGCTCAAGGGACGGTGGTGGGGCCCTGGGCGTCCACCAGGTCTCGTGTGGTTTGCCTTCTCCTCCTCATCCGTCTCTTTGGCACCGTGCCTCCATTTCCCCTGCAGTCCCCCTCCTCTCCTTCCTCACACACCAGCATGTCTCTGCCCCAGGTCTGAGCCCCTTCTACAGATGAAGAGACTGAGGCTCTTTGCTCTGAGAAGCTTTGTCCCAGGCCCCCTCCGGGAAGTGGACTGCAGGGCCTTTGGGCAGTCAGTGTGCTGAATCCCCCGTGGAGCCTTCTGCTGCCGCACGGACAGAAAGCCATTCAGCAAACGCTCGCAGAACTTGTCTGGGCTAGTGTCAAACTCAGAGAGGAGTCAGGTGCTTCCCTCAAGGAGCTGGGTCGGGCAATGGTGGAGGTTCAGGCTCTGCATCCGCAGGCTCGGGTGTCGTATGACCTTGGGCAAGTTGCTTAATTTCTCCAAGCCTCAGTTTCATTATCTGTAAAATGGGAGTAGCAAAAGTATCTACCTCTTGGGATTATTTGAAAAATAAATGAGATGGTGCATGTAAAGGGCTCCAGAGAGTTCCTGGCCCCTAATAGTGTTACATTCAGTATTTATAAGCAACAATAAACAAAACTTTTTTATATATGGTAGAGCCCAGGAGTTTAGAACAGTGGTCCCCAACCTTTTTGGCACCAGGGACCAATTTCATGGAAGACAATTTTTCTAAGGATGGAGGGTAGGGTGAATGGAGTAGGAGGTGGAGCCAGGTGGTGACGCAGTGCAGCCTGATTCTCAATAGACCAGGGACCAGTCCTGGCCGTGGCCTTGGGGTTGGGGACTGTGGGTTTAGAGCACAGTTAGCAGTTCCGAACTGTGTGACCCCAGGGGGGCTATTTAACTTTCTGGGCCTTGATTTCCTTGTCTGCAAAGTGAGGAAAGTCAAGTTGGAGTAAGAATCAAATGGGGTGAAGCAGAGAAAGTGCCTAGCAGATAGTGAGTGCTCAGTGAGTAGGTTCGTTAGACCCTGGTCCACCCCAGAGCCAGGGGAGGTTGGTGGAGGTGGGCAGAGTCTTGTCGGAGCATCAGGGCCGGGCTTGTGGGAGCCCTTTCCTGTGTCCCTCATCAAGACGGCCAGCTGGTCCCCAGGTCCCCAGGTCCCTCAGTGACAACTTGGCCTGTAGAGCTCCACTTGTTCCTCTGGGATATCTGAGCCAGGAATCCCGGATCTGCTTGACAGGTGACTCTGACCTCCAACCTGTGAGGTGCACTTGGGGCCTCTGTTCTCCCTGCCCTGTGTTCTTTACCCCCATGGTCTCCAGACTGGCTCCATCCCACCCTCAAACTCCAACCTACATCCCCAGGAGCTGACAAAGGTCTCTGCTGTTTGTCCCATTGTCAGCCGAGCCTACCCAGACCTTGCCTCCCCGAGAGCTCACTCCCTAGGTAGAACCTTGGCACTGGAAGTGGCCTTCAGGTATCTGTTCCTTATTGCCACCTGCACCTGCTTGTGTGGACTGCTCCTTCCCATATCCATGAGATTCTGGTGGGACTGCCAATCAAGGGTCCTGCGTCTCTGCCCAGGACAAATCATGTGCCTCTGGGGGCTAATCAGGATACCTCACCTGCTTGGAAATAGCAGTTGGTCCAGAACTACACCAGTGGGGGTCAATCAGAGTTCCCTTTGGGGAAAATGCTGGGAGAGCCAGGATTTTCTGAAATCAGAAGCTACATGACCTTGCAAGACCATCCTTCCCACCATTTGGAGCAAGCCTGCCTAAGAGGTAGAGGGGAGCCCAACTGGGAGATGGAGAGACAAGTATTTGAGGCCACTATTTGGACCGCTGGATCCAGCCAGGCCTGAATACGGTGGTGGGCTCCCAGTTACATCTTTTCTGCTTCAACCAGTTTGAATTGGGTTCTGCTGTTTTCAGCCAGGAGTCCTGACTAACTCACAGCCACATTGGTGACCTTCTTCCTCTGTCCCTCCGCCACCTCCCTTCATAATCCACTCCTTTCTACCTCCTGGCCCTTCATTGTAGTGGGAGCTTTCCATCTAATTCCTGCCAGTAGCAGGAGTAGGGAGGAGATGAGGGGAAGGAAAACATTCTGGATGGCGGGAGGTGATGGACAGGAAGACAGATACATCACGTACCAGAAAGCCCCACAACGGAGGGCGTGACTGCAGCAACCCCACAGATGTGCACAGCCCGCAGTCACCTGCTTATTTTAGAGAAGAGAAAATGGGCACAGAACGGTTAAGTGATTTGATCAAGGACACAGAGTGAGGAAGTGGCAGAAATGGGATTAGAATCTGGGCCTTTTGACTTTAAACTCTGTCATCAGAGAACCTCCGATTGTCACTCAAGTTTCTCATTATGCAGATAAGAAAATCTGAGGCCCAGATGGAATAGAAGCTGGGTTATTGTCCCCCCAGTAGAGTAGTGGTTTATGGGAGATGTGGCACATGTGCAAAATGTGTACACACACACACACACACACACACAGAGGCACACTCAGGAATGCCCTCCGTCCTGACCCTCGGTGAGGGACTAAAACCAGTCAAGGTGATGGGGATGGGTGAGTCTGAGGCAGTCAGGGGCATAAAAAGAAGTCCTCTAACAAAATAGTTTGAAAACAAGATAGTGCTGTGGTGCTTCTGACACAGAAACCACCCCCTGACCCTCCTCCTCACCCAGGCCTGCTCCTGAGCCTTCCATTTTATCCCTAACCCTGACCTTGACCCTAACACTGACCCTGACCCTGACCCTGACCCTAACCCTAGCCTTGCCTTCTCCCCAGTGTCCCGCAGCTCCAGTGTGTGTCTGCCTCTATTTCCTGACTCATCAGGTTTGGACATTACCTATTGACTATCCACTATGAGGGATGAGGACCTCTCTCCCACTCACACCCCTCCATGCCCCACAGTCTCCCAGCATTAATTTCCAGTACTCAGTGGTCAGCTTTCTAACTCCGAGGACTCCGCCTCCTCCTCTGTTTCTGGTTCATGTGGGTCTAGGAGTGTCCCCTCAGGCTCCCAAAGACCTTTCTGGAAAGATGAGGCTCTTCAGCCACCCCCTGCTCCACGAGCCCCCTCCCCTGATGGCCAGTTACATGCCTGCGAGGACAAGCCAGTCCCACCATCATAGGAACTTGGACCTTATGTCTCTTGAGCTCTTGTGTCCTGTCCCCTACCCTGGGCTCCACCATGGCCCTGTGCCAGGTGAGGGAGGCCCAGCCTGGTTAGAATCCTGGACTGTGGACATGGGGCTTCTCAGGGACCTCTGGCCAAGCTCTGCCTGGTGTTGCCTCCCCCTTCCCACCATTACTTTGAAGTTGAAATGAAGGTCTTCAGCGGGCCTTCTCTTACTATTATCAAATTATCTGGGTTCATTATGTCATTATAAAAAGAACCAAACACACCAAGGACTGACGGGCAGTGTGACAAGTGTTGGGAGCCAAAACCCGAGTGCGTCCTCTGTGTTTGCCGTCACTCAGCTCCCTAGCTTGCCCTTTACCTTTGATGTGAACAATGGGGCCCTCTGTGGGGTTTGTCGCTTCTGCTGGGCCCTCTGAGTCACTGCATATTTTTATGTGTTCAGTAATATACAGTGTGAGTCATTCTCTAGCTTGGGGGTATTTTGGGACTTGTGCTGTTTTACTTACAATCTCAGAAAAATTCAAATATTACAGAGGTGATAAAAAATACCGCAAATTCATATGACCCATCTCAGTGTGTATATGAGGCCAGGGCTGAGGAGGGAGCTGGGACATGAGGTCATCGATGGGAGTTTTTTGGGGAGGGTGGCTAAGGGTGAATGCCAAGCACGACCTATTTTTGCTAAGTCAAGTAAGAGGGTGATTATAACATCTCTAAGAAACCTTCTTATGCCGAACACAGAAGGTGCTGGCTTTTCCCTCCCCGATTCCTGAGCGTCCAGGGAGAAAAGGAAGACTTCTCCCCGAATGAGAGCTGTTTCTCCAAGGTCCTCTAGTTGCTGGACTGGATTGTTGGTGACAGAAAGGGGGTCAAAAGGAAGCAGGGGTGGAGAGGATGCCCCCCTGTTTCCTGTGTGCTCCCACAGAGACCCCGCCCAGAGGATCTGGGTCCAGTGGCTGAGTGAAAGAACTGAAGCTGGTGCATTTGCTTTGATAAACCTTAGGGGGAGATGGAGGGAGGGATGCCCAGGGGGAGATGGAGGGATGCCTAGGGGGAGATGGAGGGAGGGATGCCCAGGGGGAGATGGAGGGAGGGATGCCCAGGGGGAGATGGAGGGAGGGATGCCCAGGGGGAGATGGAGGGA
>NW_003852453.1:3759920-3769378 GCF_000181295.1 Otolemur garnettii
AGGGGGAGATGGAGGGAGGGATGCCCAGGGGGAGATGGAGGGAGGGATGCCCAGGGGGAGATGGAGGGATGGATGCCCAGGGGGAGATGGAGGGATGGATGCCTAGAGGGAGATGGAGGGAGGGATGCCTAGAGGGAGATGGAGGGATATCTAGGGGGAGATGGAGGGGTATTTAAGGGGAGATGGAGGGGTATCTAGGGGGAGATGGAGGGGTATTTAAGGGGAGATGGAGGGGTATCTAGGGGGAGATGGAGGGGTGCCTAGGTAGAGATGGAAGGCTGCTGAATGGTCCCCAGGGATTCTGAGTCACAGTAGAGAGACTCCTGAGGGTAGGTGTCATGGGCAAGAATGTCCCCCTTAGCTATGCTGCCTTTTTTTTTTTCCATGTCATGCACGGCTCGGGCAAGTCACTCCCCCACTGTAGGCCTCAATCGCCCCATCTGTAGCTTGAACAAGATGGTTAATAAGGCTGATCCAGCCCAGATGCTGCTTCTCTGACCGGATCTAGTCCTCCGTGGCCTGGACCCCTGTTCCTCTGGGAGCCCAGGTGTTCAGGGCACTCGGGGCAGGTCCTGGGATTGAGGCGTGGCCCAGGTACTGGGGGTTTCCATTAATTGCATTCCGAGCACATGTCTACCTCTCGGAGCTGCGGGGCCTGTCTCTTTCTATTAGTTTAACAAGCCCTGGTATTAATGAGATTGCTCTATAATTGAACCTTTTCACGGGTCCCTCGGTAATGAAATTATGCTAATTTGCATTCAGCCCACCAGGCATCCATCACGCGGGACCAGCCGGGAGCGGCCGGTGAGGCGGCGTGAATGCGCCGCTAATTATCACCGAAATGAACAAACCCAGCGGTGTTATTTCATCTTCTGCCCCTTGCCTTCCTCACTATCCGCCTCCTGCACGCTATCTATATTTTTGTCTTTTCATCCACGTGACTGGCCGGGCTGGGGCGGGAGGATGCTGCCTCTCCACTGTGTGGCAGCATGGACCAGGGAACCGGCAGGCTGGGGCTGCCTGGGGCTGCCTGGGGCTCCTGCGCTCCGGCCTGAGCGTGCGGCTGCCCGTGTGCACCGTGTGCTTGGTGTCCGGGTGTGCAAGCAATCTGCGTCTGCTCGCGAGGCTGGGCATGTTAGGGTGCGACCCCGGGTGTGGGTTTGTGCGTCCAGACGCAGGCACACTCCTGTCTGCACAGGTCTGCCTGTCTGTGTGTGTGAAGGCAGGACCTTGTCACTCTGTCTCTGATTATAGCCCAGATAACGTGTGCAGGAGTCCCCCTGTGCACGTCTTTGCTAGTGAGTGCGCCTGTCTGAGTGGGAACTGCAGCAAATCCCTGCGGGTGCGAGTGTGTGGTGGAGCTATGTAGGTGTGTACAGGGGGCTGGTGCACAGCGCGGGTCCTTAGGTGTGTGTTTGGGTTGTCTGCTGCTGTGTCTGTTGTGCCCAGGCGTGGGCTGTCTGTATTGGTGCAAATACGTTGTCAGGGTGTGTCTCTCTGTGCCAGTGTTCCCCTGGGTGTGACCATGTGTGTGTGGGTCTGATCACATGTCTGGGAAGAGTCCACTTTCCCCAGTCACCCTGTGGCCTGAGGACCGTGACTCACTGAGCTGGCACACCCACAGCATCCCACAGTGAAGCTGTAGGGTAACCAGATAAAGGGGAGACTGCAGGGCCTCCCCCTTTCCCATTTGCTGGGTCCTCCCAATCCTCCTGGACTCTCAGGTGAACTAACCATAGTTGAGGCTGATTTTCTGTGCAGACCTGCTGGAGGATAAGTGCTTGGAGGAGGAATTTGATTTGATTTGGAGAAAAATCATTTGGTATTTTTTGTTAACCTGAGTGTATAGAGTTAGACTCATGGTGGCTGCATTGGGAAAATTCTTGGGTGTCCCTCTGCGCCCAACCTCCTGGCGAGAGGACTGGGAGTGAAAGAGGCCACTGAAACCCCATGTCTAAGTTAGACTGTGTCCCAGCTGCACCAACAATCAGCTGTTGGGTTTGGGCAAGACTCTGTGCTCTAAGACTCACTTTTCCTGGTTATAAAATGGAAGTGGGAGAGGTGATGACTAATGTGACTTCTGTTATCCTTTCTAGCAACGAGATCCTGTGGCCGTAAGAACTGTGGAGTCGGGGGACTTGCTCTTACCACATTGTGGATAGAAGGCTAGGCCTTGGAGACCGTCAGCTCTGACATGGAGCAAGGTGCTTAATTTTTTTGTTTTTCTGAGGTTCTGTTTCTTCTCCATGAAATGTATCTCTCTCTATCTCCATCTCCATCCCTATCCCTATCTATATCCGTGTCCCTATCTATATCCCTATCCCTAGCTATATCTCTATCCCTATCTAAATCCCTATCCCTAGCTGTATCTCTATCCCTATCTAAATCCCTATCCCTAGCTGTATCTCTATCCCTATCTCTATCCCTGTCCCTATCTTTATCCCTATCTCTACCCCTATCCCTAGCTGTATCTCTATCCCTATCTCTATCCCTGTCCCTATCTTTATCCCTATCTCTATCCCTATCCCTAGCTATATCTCTATTCCTATCTCTATCCTTATCCCTAGCTGTATCCCTATCCCTATCTCTATCCCTATCCCTATCTATATCCCTGTCCCTATCTCTATCCCTATCCCTATCTCTATCCCTATCCCTAGCTATATCTCTATCCCTATCTATATCCCTGTCCCTATCTATATCCCTATCTCTATCCCTATCTATATCCCTATCCCTAGCTGTATCTCTATCCCTATCTATATCCCTATCCCTAGCTATATCCCTATCCCTAGCTATATCTCTGTCCCTATCTATATCCCTATCCCTAGCTATATCCCTATCCCTATCCCTAGCTATATCCCTGTCCCTATCTATATCCCTATCCCTAGTTATATCCCTATCCCTAGCTATATCTTTAGCCCTATTCATATCTATATTCATACCTATATCCATGTATATGTTTGTGTTGAGGCTAAAAAGAGATCAGTAATGTGCTGGTAAATATTTAACAACTGATGAAAAATTATGTGCATATGCTGTGTATATAAGGAATAGCACACACAATTTACAAGTAATAAAGTATATAGTACCGCTGATCATAAATCCTACATACCCAATTGATTCTCCCAAAATGCTTTTGTTGATTTTTGTCAAACTCGTCCATCCATAGACGACCTATGGTTATAGTTGACAAATGAGTACAATTCTGACATATTTGTTTGAGTGTTGAGATTATTAACTTTGTTTTTAGTTTGTGAGGATGGCTGTATCGAACAACACGCTCACATTTTGGTGTAGAAAATTTAACAGTTGATTCTTGGGAGCTGGAACGAGCCAGCTCCAGCACAGGTACTGAATGAAATAAAATAATGCAGGGCCCGATACATTTTACTCAGTCAGTAGAACACAGCTAGTGATGTTAGTAGCATCAGCAGTAATAACAGTGATACCATGTAAGGGAGGCCAGTATTTTATAAGCAGTTAATACTGCATCTTACCATTGGCAGATACCCACGCTCTAGCATGGTGATGTAGCCACTGTTTCTTTGTGAAACAGATTTTGTGATCCCTTCTCTGTTTCCTAGAAGTCTGAGTGATGTGTGTGAAACACTTCAGGGATGCTATGTCTTCTGGAAATGGGGTAGATCCAGGTGTAGCCACAGAGAGGGAAGCAAGCATAGGCAGCTTACACCTCTGCTGTGTGTGTGACAAATACTTTTAAGACACTGAGATAAAATGTTGAACTCTGGAACGTACAGATTGTGAGGCTACAATCTGATGAGCTTTGGCAAGTGTGTAACTGATACCCCAAGCAAGACAGAACATTTCCGTTACTTTAAGGCGTTCATTGCTGAATGTCCGTTGTCTCCCATCACAACCAATCAATGTCCTTACTTCTGTCAACATAGACCCCTTTTGCCTGTTTTTGAACTTCACATACACTTGTGCAGTGTTTATAACAACGGAGATCCATCCTGAGATGTGCATCATCAGGTGATTTCATCACTGTGTGAAGGTCACAGGGTGACTTACACAATCCAGGATGGTACGGCTACTACACACGTAGGCTCTGTGGTATGCTCTATTGCTCCTAGGTTATAAGCCTGTACTGCATGTTATGGAATATTGCAGACAACTGAACACGGTAGTAACTGTGTTATCTAAACATACCTAACTATAGGACATGTACAATAAAAATATATTATAATACTATGGAATCACTGTCATTGACAGAGTCATTATTACGTGGTTCATGATGATGAATGCTGATCATAACTGTGTTATCTTTGGTGTCCATTTTTCTTTTCATTTTTGCAGTTTTTGGCCGGGGCTGGGTTTGAACCTGCCACCTCCGGCATATGGGGCTGGCAACCTACTCCTTTGAGCCACAGGCACTGCCCAAGTGTCCATTTTTCTTGTTCAACATTATGCTCCTATGTTCCATCCATGTTTAGCATAGATTGATAGTTCATTAATTTTACTTGCTGAGTTTCTTTTGATTTGTATATAATTCACTTGTGAATGGACATGTGGGTGGTTTCCAGTTTGGGACCATTATAACTAAAACGTCCGTGAGCACTCTTGAGTGGAATTGTTTGGTCACTGGCAAGGTCTATGAGGTCTGACAATTAAGTTTGTGAACTTGCCACCGTGTTGGCAGCACTGTATGAACAACTCGGTAAGATTTTGTATCCTTCATACTCAGTGTCTCCTAGTTGTGTTTGTGTGGTGGTGTCTTGGTGAGAGGTGTTCATTATTGCTGTTGAGTGTTTTTCTGTGCTGTTGCAAGAACGTCAGAGCTTGAATTAGAGCAAGAAGTAAACATTCATAAATTTCTTGTTAAACTTGGCCAGAGTGGAAGTAAAATTAGGAACATGTTTGTCCAAGTGTATGGGAATAATACCATAAAGAAAACAACATTATACAAGTGGATTAAACATTTTTCTGAAGGGAGAGAAAGCCTCACTGATGAAGAGAGGTTGGGGTAGCCAGTAATAAGCAGAACTGACAAAAACCTTGCAAAAGTTTGTCAAATGTGTGTCCAAATCATTGGCTGACGGTGAGAAGCACAGCAAACCAATTAAACATCAGTAGAGAAACAGGGAAACCTTAACTTAAAATCTTGGCCAACAACTCATGGCTCTAGCATCATGACAATGCACCAGCTCTGTCTGAGAGGGAGCTTCTAGCCAGTAATCAAATAACTCTATTGGAACACCCTTCCTACTCACTTGGTCTGATCCCCAGTGACTTTTCTACTTACCCAAAGATAAAGAAAATGGTGAAAGGTAGACATTTTGATGACATTCAGGACATCCAGCATAATACAATGACAGATTTTTATGGTCGTTCCAGAAAAAGAGTTCCAAAATTGCTTTTAAGGGTACACTAAGTGCTGGCATCAATGCATACAGTCCTACGGGAAGTACTTTGAAGTTGACTGTGATATTCAGCAATGAAATATGTAGCACTTTTTCTAGGATGAGTTCACAAACTTATTTATCAGACCTTGTATGTTTAGTTCTATTTAGAGACATTGCACAAACAGTCCCACCAAAAATGTACAGGGCTTCTGGTTGCTCCAGATTTCAGCCAATATCTGGTGCCGTCAGTCTTTTTAATTTTAGTTATTATGAGAGGTGTGTAAAAGCATCTCTTTGTGGGACTTTTCTTTTCTACTTTTAGTAGAGATAGGGTCTTGGTCTTACTTAGGCTGGTTTTAAAATCCTGACCACAAGTGATCCTCCTGCTTCAGCCTCCTAAAAGACTAGGATTATAGGTGTGAGCCACTGCACCTGGCCCAACCTACTTGTAACAGTATTAAAAACTCTGACCTTATAAAGTTTTATCTCTTCACTCCTGAATTTTGTTTTTGTTAGAAATTACATCTTTAGGCCGGGTGTGGTGGCTCATGCCTATAATCCTAGCACTCTGGGAGGCTGAGATGGGTAGATCACCTGAGCTTAGGAATTTGAGACCAGCTTGAGCCAAAGTGAGACCTCCATCTCTTAAAAAAAAAGGCTGGGCACTGTGGCAGGCTGCTGTAGTCCCAGCTACTCAGGAGGCTGCAGCACGAGGATTGCTCGAATCCAAGAATTTGAGTTTGCTGTGAGCTGTGACACAACAGCACTCACTGAGGGCAACAAAGTGAGATTCTCTCTCCAAAAAAAAATTTACATCTTTATACATTGTATGGCCATTAATATGGATTTATAATTATTGTTTTATACATTTGTCTGTTATACAGGAAATAAAAAGAACAAGAATAGTTATAAACAAAAATACAATAAAACTGGCTTTTATATTTCTGTGTATAGTTATTTTTTACATTGTTCTCTATTCTTCACATGGCTTCACGATACTTTCTGGGATCCTTTTTATTTCAACATGAAGAACTCCCTTGAGCAAGAAAATTTCTTGTAAGGTGGATTGGCTAGTGATGAACTCTTTCGGCTCTTGTTTTTTAGGACTATCTTAATTTCTTTTTCATTTTTTGAAGATAGTTTTGCTGGATATAGAATTTTTGATTGATAGGTTTCTTTTTTTCTTTCAGTACTTTCAATATGTCATCTGGCTACCTTAAAGCATTTTATTTAACTTGTTGACTTTATTGGCACATTCTTCCCTTATTATTCTTTTAATGTCTGTAGGATTTGTGATGATGTTCCAATTTCATTTCTGATATTGGTATTTTCTGTTTTATTTTATTTTTGCTAGGATTCATTAATTTCATTATTTGTCTTATCAAAGTTCCACCGTTTGGTTTTTCAAATATTTTTTATTATATATTTGTTTTCTATTTCACGGACCTCTGTTCTCATTTTCATTATTTTCCACTTTCTACTTACTTTGAACTTAATTTGCTCTTACTTTTCTGGTTCCTTAGGTAGAAGCTTAGAGTATTGATATTAATCCTTTCATGGTTTTTCTAACATGATCGTTTCGAGTTGTAAATGTCCTTCTAGGGACTGCTTTAGCTATATTCTCGAAATTTGGATATTTTGTGTTTTTATTATTGTTTGGTTTAAAATATTCTCTAACTTTTGTGATTTCTTCTTTGAGCTATGGATTTTTGAGGCATGTGTTGTATAATCTCCAAATATTTTGTAATTTTTTAAAGACATTGTTGTTACTGGCTTCTAAATTAACTTCATGGTTGTCAGAGATTAAGTATAATTTTAGTCTTTTGAAATTTATTGGACTTACTTTCTGGCCAGATACATGGCCTACTTTGGTGTCTGTTTCATGTGCACCTGATGTTCTGGAGTTGTGTGCAGTGTTTTAGTATGTTGCTATTAAATCAAGTTTGGTTAATATTATTTTATAATAACCTTATTGATTTTTGTCTAGTGCTTTTTACTAACTACCATGATGATTAGTAACATAAATTACTACAATTGTGGATTTGTCTATTTTTCCTTTTAGTTGTGTCAGTTTTTGTTTCATGTATTTTGAAACTTATTAAGTGTATAGCATTTATGATTATTGTGGATTCCTGATAAATTTTCCTTTTATAATCATGAGATATAACTACTTATATCTGGAGATGCTCTTTACTGCAAGGTCTACTTTGCTGATAACATAGCTACACCAGCTCTCTTATATTCATTGTTTACATAGTATAACTCCCTCTCTTTCCTGTTAATTGATGTCTTAATATTTGAAGTGTTTCTTTTGTAGGAACAGAGCTAGTTTGCTTATCTGATTCAGAATGACAGTGGCGGCATTCTAACTGGGGCTGTGCAAAGCATTCATATTTAATGTAATGATTGATTTGGCTGGGTTTAAACCTATAATCTGATATATTTTTTTCTATTTCATCTACTTTTCTTCCTTCTATCTTCTCTTTCTGCTTTACTTTAGGTCTATAAAATACTTTTTTATTCCCTTTTATTTCCTCTCTATTTCTATTTTTGTCTGCATCTCTTTATACTTTCAGCTATTCTCATCATTGTCTACCTAGAATTAATATTCTACCATTTCACCTAAAGTTTAAGAATCTTACAACACTGCAATTCCATTTCTCTTCCATGGTATGTTTTCATATGTAATATGTCTGTATATGTTAAAATTCCACCAAACATTGCTATTGTTTTTTCTTTAAATAATAGTTAGTTGTCTTTTACAAAACTGGAGAGAAGTGGTAATCATTTTTAAATATATACACATTTACTATTTCTAGGGTTCTTCATTTTTCCTCAAGATCCAAATTTTTATCTGACTTAATTACCCCTCTGCCTTAAGAACTTTTAAAAGCCTGGTTTTTTCTTTGTTTTTTTCCGTTGTGGTGCAAGGCTGCTGACAGCTTTTGTTTATCTAAAAGTGTCTTTATTCCACCTTTAGTTTTAAATGATTATTTTTTTCTGACTATGTATTTATAGGTTTTTTTTTTTTTTGCAGTTTTTGGCTGGGGCTGGGTTTGAACCTGCCACCTCCGGCATATGGGGCCGGCACCCTACTCCTTTGAGCCACAGGCACCTCCCTATAGGTTTTTTTGTTTTTTTTTTAGCACCTGAATGATATCATTCTTCCTTCCCCCACCTCCATTTTTGATGAGATTGCCCATCAATCATATTATTCCTGTGTGTGTCTTGGCATCTTTTCTCTGACGGCTTTTTAATCTATCTCTGTGCCGAGAGTGGTGGCTCATGCCTCTAATCCCAGAGTTGGAGGTTCATCTTTTTTACTTTTATTTTTTGAAAGCATTTTAACTGGAAAATACTGAGGGGTAATTTTCTTTATATTTATCACATTTACTCTCGGAGTCTGCTGAGCTTCTTGGATCACTCAGCTGGTATTTTTCATGAAAATATTCCTTCAAATATTTTTTCTTCTCTCTTTTCTCTCTTTTATCCCTATGGGATAAAATACTCTCTGTGTCACCATTTCAGTAGTCTAACCTACTTAATGTTACTCCACAGTTGGTGAGTCTCTGTTAATCTTTTAAGTATTTTTTTTTTTCTGTCCTTCTGATGGGTACTTCCTATCTTTAGGCTTATTGGCTTTTTATATTTTTACAATATCCAATCTGCTTCTAGAGCCATCTAGTAAACATTTCACTTCTGATATTCTACTTCTTAGTTCTAGAATTTCTATTTGGTTCTTCTATAATTGTATTTGAAAGTCCTCAAATGTAAAGTCCGTGTTTTCCTTTACATTCTTTAATATACTTGTAACAGCTGTTTTAACGTCTGTAGATTTTAATTCCAGCTTCTGAACATCTCATTGTTGTCTGCCCTTTTCTTGGTTTTGGATCACTTTTTCCTACCCTTTTGCCTGTGTAGCAATTTTTGTTGTATTCCAAATATTCTGGTTTTAAATGATGTTGAGTCTGGTTCTGGCAGGCAGCTACATTGCTGGTGGAGTCTCCTGATTCTGTTAGGCTGAATTTTATTTTATTTTATTTTTTGAGACGGAGCCTCAAGCTGTCCCCCTGGGTAGAGTGCCCTGGCATCACGCTC
>NW_003852453.1:3769477-3778733 GCF_000181295.1 Otolemur garnettii
GGGCCTGGGCTGGGGATTCGAACCCGCCACCTTAGGTGTATGTGGCTGGCGCCTTAGCCGCTTGAGACACAGGCGCCGAGCCTCTGAATTTTATTTATTTATTTATTTTTTGTTAGTTCTATTTATGTTTCATCCTTAGTGTTCGGACATGGCTCTTACTCTAGAATATGGTACTTACTTTTTAATACATAGACTTTCTGATTTTGCAGCCTGAGAAGCTCAGTGAGGTTCTTTTCGTTTGGACTGAGCCAAAATTCCCTATACTGAGGGAATTTTGAGGTTTATCTTTAACTTTTATTTTTTTTAAGCCTCTGGTGTCCCCATTCATTTCTCAGCCTTCAGCAGCAGCTCTGAGCCTCGCAGACTCTTGCTGTGCATGTGTCTAGCATCTATTGGTCAAGAATCTTTGTGGGACGAATCCCAACAAAAACTTCTGGGTCCCATCACTTGTGCCCCCCGCTACTTCAGCATTCTGCCTTGAAAATCTGGAGCCAGGTTGGTCAAGTGCCTGAGAGAAGAATTTGGGAAAGTGAAAAGTCTTCTCCAATGTGTTCCCTACCACTTTCCAGCTGTGTGAAAAGGCAACTTGCCTAATTTCTCCTGCCTCAGTTTCATCATCTGCAAAATGGGGATAATAATAGTACCCAAGTATAAGGTTATACTGAGCGTTAAATGAGACAATATGTGTATGGTGCTCAGAAGAGTGCCTAGCGTGTAGCAGGTGCTGTCTATGTATTAACTGTGTTTTTCCTCCTGGCCTTGCAGAGCTGTAGCTCACTTGAAAGATTGGGCAAGAGAAGCTCATTCTGGGCTCTTGTGCTAAGCTGCGTTAGAAGCTCTCTGGGGTATTTGTAGGCTGGAAAGGTATCTTAGTCCATTGCTGTTGCTATAACAGAATACTTTAGACTGAATAATGTGTAAAGAACAGAAATTTATTACAGTTCTGGAGGCTGGGAAGTCCAAGATCAAGACACCAGGACATTTGGTCTCTGCTTCCAAGATGGCACCTTGAATGCTGTGTCTTCATGTGGAAGAAGGTGGGAGGGCAAAAAAGGGGCCAAACCCTCTCTACTGAGCCCTTTTAAAAAGAAATTAATCTCCTCATGAGGGTCAGACCCTCATGACCTAAACCCTTCCCAAAGGCCTTGCCTGTTGCACTGGGAATTAAGTTTTAGTGTGAATTTCTGGAGAGGATCAAAACGTTCAAACCATAGCTGAGATAATCCCATTTGAGAAGAATTCTACTGCATGGCTGGATTCCAACAACGCCACCATTCACAAAGGCCTGGGCTCACTGCCACTCCCGCTTTGATTTCATCCCAGGGAAGGACTTGGGAGACTGCTACCGGGGTGAGAGGTGAGAAGTCCAGGCTTTTCGAGGTAGCTGGCTACTCTCATGAAGTGGTAGCAATGTCCAGTTCATTGTTTGATTGCCTAAAGATTCTTTTCTTGAAAACCTTTATTATCTTTATAAGAATAATAAAAGGATGCTTAGTGAATACTTGGCTTACCCACGCGAGTGTCTGCTACCCATTTCTTCTTTCTGGAGTGATGCAGGGAGCTTCTGTCTGACTCTCATCTGCACTGGCTCCTCCTCCTACCAGCTCCATGTTTTGCACCCCTGTGGACAGGCCCTTGCTGAGCCATGCTGTCCACACCGGACCCCTGTATTCCTGAGAAGCCCCCAGGTTTTGCCTTCACTTCTTGCTGCCCTGTGTGAGGACGCGGTCGTTCCTGAAGCCAAAGTCAGACAAATGCGTGGCAATGTTACCAACATTCTGCCAAAAGCTGCTGCTCAGAATTAGGGCTCCCTACCCTAGAACTCATTCCCTGGGTGTCTGTCTGTGCTCCTGTTTCTCTCATCCTGCTCTTAGGGCATCACTCGCTCCACAGATTCTTTCTTAGTGGAGGTCTATGTTCATGGGGGCTTTAGGGACTACGGGTCAAACTGAGTGAAACGGGATTGCTGATTACAGGGCTTCTCAGAGCCAAGATGATTCTCATTTGCACTGTGACCCCCCCACTCTGTGGGGTCCGTGCTCTTCATGCTTCATGCTTGGTGGGGTGGCCGTCTTTTGACTGAGTGTTTTCTTAGCATTCTGCCCTGCACGCCAGAGGAAATGCTGGATTTGAATGCAACAGTAACAAGAGCTGCCCTCACTGAGGGCCACCACGGGCCTGAACCTTTGTTAAGGACTTCCTGAGTCATCTTCAGTCCTCAGACCTTTTCTGCAGCTGGGTTTGATGTGTCCCCTTTGTGTGTGCGTGTGTGTGTGTGTGTGTGTGTGTGTGTTGCTGTTCAACTCTCTCATTTACAATAGATGGCTCCCTACTAAAGCCTTGGGGCAAAGAATACTTGGCTGACTTCTTAACATTTTTTTATTCTGTTAAGGGGACAGAGCTGCACACACAAAAGTAGACAGACATGGCATTTGGCAATGAAAAATGAACCCAAACAGCCTTGCTTTCCCTCACACTTCAGCACTCTCAGCATGCCGGGCTCTGAAGGGGTCTCCTTCTGGGAGGCCCTTAGGGGCCATGGCACAAGCTTTCATTTTGGGTGGTTGGGAAAAAAAGGCCCATAGAAGAGAAGCCTTGGGTTTGGGTGGGCAAGATCATAAACCCTTTGAATGTTGAGATGTCAGGGCCTACAAGGCAGGGCTTCTCAAACTTGGCTGCATTTTAGGATTGCCTGGGAAGATGTAAAAAATCCTGCTTATCCAGGTAATCCCGTGGACCAGTGAAAGCAGAACAAAGCAGAACTTCTGGAGTGGGACCTGGGCAGCAGCAGGTTTGGAATCTGCCTGTTCCAAGGTAGGGCTGACTTTGAAATACAGAGCTTTAGAGAACATCGACACCAGGGGTTTCCAATCTGTCTCCCAGGAAACCTGAGGGATGGCAGAGAATCTCAGAGGGTGCGGGATCTGGCGATAAAGGGGCCTCCAGACCTGCATATTTCACCTTGATCAAAGAAGCTCTGCCTGCTTCTGCTTTATTTATTGCTCCCTTATAAAGCATCTCTCGACACTTTGCAAAGCGCCCCCACCACACATCTCTAGGTCAGCTGCTCCAGCTTCACGGGGGGGAAGGAGGTGACCTGCTCAGCACCATGGCAAGACCCTGATATAACCAGGCCTTTAACCTGATCTGCCAGCCTAAGTTCTTCAGCCACCCTCGGCCCCCAGATCCTTTTCTTTTTAGAATGATTCGACATCCTGTGAGTCTTCTCCCAAGCATCCACAAGTTCCCTCCTAATTCCACAGGCACATCCATGCTCCCCTGTGGACCAGACTGTTTGTTTTGGGTTCTGCAGATTAATCAAGGATGGCCGGTGGTCATGGGGCATTTTGGATGCAAAGATTATGTAGGGGGCTATGAGTTGGGGGGAGCAACTGACTTCTAATTAGCCTTCATTTTAAGTCTCGATGCAGCAATTATGACTTCTGAATAGCAGTGGTTGTTACTGAGGATGGTCGCCTAAGCAGTGCACATAATTATTATAATTACTGTGTACCTAATGATGCCTAATAAGGACCAACGTTGCACAGAGGCTGCTCAGCCTGGTGGTCTGGGCTTTGGAGGGGGAGTGGCTGGGGTTCTGATGCCGGGGTAGGACTGTTTTACGGGGATATGGGGCTGCCTGTCTGCTGGAGACCAGCGGCAGCAGATTGTGCAGGAGGAGAAAACTCTCAGAAGGAATGTGCTGGCACTGGCGCAGAGGCAGTGAGCACGGAAGCGGCTACACTGGAGCTCTCCTTCTTCAGCCACTGACTTCGAGGGCTTACTTAGGTCCATGCTGATTCCAGCCCTCTGGGGACTATGCTTAGGGTAAGCAGGGATGTTAGCACTTTATGGATGGGGGGGTGCGTGTGTTTGTGTGTGTGTTTCTGTTAATTAAAAGTAACCATTTATTTTTTTTTTTGGTTTGCAGCTGTCATTGTTGTTTGGCGGGTCCGGGCTGGGGATTCGAACCCGCCACCTTAGGTGTACGTGGCTGGCGCCTTAGCCGGTTGAGCTATAGGCGCCAAAAGTAACCATTTATTTTTATGGAGGATGAACTGTGTGCCACTTTACTTTCATTATTTTATTATATTCTGGGGTCAATGATCCCATTTCACAGATGGAAAAATAAAGCCCCCACGATTATCCCAGTGCTAAACGTAGCTACCATTTATTATTAAGTGTTTGATATCTGCCAGGCACTTTACATAGGTTATCTCACATGATCACCACAACAATCCTATCAGATAGGTATTATTATTATTTTTAACATTGTTTCTGTTTTTATTTTCTTTTTTGAGACAGAGTCTCACTCTGTCACCCTGGGTAGAGTGGTATGGCATCATCGTAGCTCACAGAAGCCTCAAACTCTTGGGCTTGTCTCAGCCTCCTGAATAGCTGGGACTATAGGTAGGTATCACCATGCCAGACTAGTTGTTTCTATTTTTTTTTTTTTTTTTTAGTAGAGATAGAGTCTCACTCTGACATTGAAGCTGGAGTGCAGTGGACCAGTCATAGCACACTGCAGCCTTGAATTCCTTGGCTCAAGTGATCCTTCTGCCTCAGCCTCCCAAATAGCTGGGACTACAGGTGTACACCACTGTGCCTGGCTAATTTTTTTGGGAGGGGGATGAGTAGAGATGTGGTCTCAATGTTGTCCAGACTGGTCTTGAACTCCTGGCTCAAGCAGTCTTCCTGCCTCTGCCTCCCAAAGTCCTGGGATTGATTACAGGTGTGAACCACTGCACCGGGCCCAGATAGATATTATTAATGCTTTCTTATTTATTTCTATATGAAGAAGCTGAGCAGGGAGAGTGAAAATAACTTGTCCAATATGGCAGAGCCAAGATTTGAACCCAAGCAACCTAGCACCTCCATTTCTCCCCTAACCTATACTGTGTTTATTAACCAGCATGTGCCAGGGAAAGGCCAAAAGCAGACTACATTCCAGTGTAGAGAGATCAAACAAAATCAAATAAGCAAATAAATACATTCGATAAGTAGCAGGATATGTGTAGGATAACAGGATGAGGAGATGGCCAGGAAGATGGGTGACCGGAGGGTCTATTTTAAGAAGGATATAAGGGAAGGAACTCACCAATCATGTGATGTTAGGGCAGAGACTTAAACACCTAAACACCGTGAGAGGAGGCGCCCTGTGGATATTTCAGGACCCAGAGGTCTAAAGGCCCTAAGGTGGGAACAGGCATAGAGGATGAAGCTGCCTGGGGCAGAGAGTGTTTCAAGGTGAGATCAGGGCAGTGGTCAGGAGCCAGTTCCTGCCAGGCCTATAGACCAGGGTAATCTCTTGGTATTTTATTTTAAATGTGTTGGGAAGCTCTAGGATGTTCTGAGCAGGGCTTTGAGTTTTAGGAGATAATACGACATTTTCTCAATTATCTGGCCAAAAATCTGGCGTAGCAGACCTGAGGGTGTCAGGGGCTATAGGCGGGGCCCAGCGCTGATGGGCGGGGACCCAGCTCCCTAGCCCTCAGGTCTGAGACGTGTGCTCACTCCACTGACTCCCCAAAGTGCTGAGGAGGAATAAACTGCTCCTGGCATAAAAATTCCCCGCCTTCTCCCCACCGAGGGCCTCTGCCCAGTTTGCCGGGTTTATCCTTCCTCACCTCCGCCTGCCCTTGTTATGAGCACCCCATCAAACGAGAATGCTGCTCCCTCAAGACCACCTATCCCCTGCACATCACCACCTGCCTGGTGCACAACTCTGTCCTAAGGTCAGGGTATTTGAAGAGCGGTTCTCACCAACTCCCATTGGGTGAGAAGACCACGCCTCTCTGGCACGGTGCAATCCAAGGCGCTGGGGGTGGAGCCTAGTGGTCGGTGAGAGGCCTCCTCCGCCCTGTGGGTGGGGCAGATGCTCAGGGGGGCGTGGCCGGGGTTTCTGCAGTTTGGAGGTGGGTACTGGGACCTCCAGAAGTGATGAACTCCACATCTGGCACTTTTCACTGTGCCTGGCACAGAATGAGTGCTTAATAAAAACCGTAATTCAGATAATCTGAGTACCTGCCACCTGCTTGCTGGGTGACCTTGGGTAAATCTCCAGATTTCTCTGTCAATTTCATGAGACTTTACTGAAACCATCCTGATGTTGTCAGAGGAGGCATCTCATCAGGGGTGTATATAAGCATGAGGCCTAATGGGGTGCTCGTCTGGAAAGAGATGCTGACGTTCAGGTTGCTCTAATTGTAACCATTGGTGCTGCCCCCTCCTCTCCCCATCACACCCCACACACAAGCACCCAGGACTCTCAGAGCTTCTCCCTGTTTCCTGGTTTCTCTCCCCCCCTCCCCAAGCCAGCTCTGCCTGCTGCAGTGCCCCGACCTGCCCTCTCGCTTAACGGGGCATTGTCCTGGCCCTGCGGGAACAAGGCAAGCTCAGCTGGCCTCAGTCACAGGTCAATTGCTTCATACAAATCCGCAGGGATGGCCGAGGCTCTGACAAGGCGCGGCCGGGAGGGCTCCTCTTCAGACGACAGTTCCAGGTGCTGGAGGCTGCCCAGCGGAGTGCCCTGCCCAGCTGTGATGGCTGTTGTCCTGAGAATTGAACACCCGGAATCCCGGAGTTCACGCTCTCGGACGGAGAGCAGGTGCCTCCTGAGCACAGTTTCTCGACCTCGGGGCACGATGCACGTGCGGGGCGGGCTAACCCTTTATTGTGGGGATCGCCCTGTGCCTGGTAAGTTATTTAGCAGCCTCCCTGGCCTGACCCACTAGACAACAATAACAACCCCTCTCCCCAGCTGTGACAACCAGAAATGTCTCTGGACGTTGACAAATGCCCTGGGGAAGGACAAAATCACCCTCAGTTGATAGCCACTGCCTCAGAGAATGAAGCCGGGCGAATCCCATCAAAAGGCCTGGAAGGGCCTGAGCAATGCAGACAGGGGGCGGGGCTTAGGCCCTCATCAAAGAGCTGGTGGTGGGGATGGGACTGCCCATGCCTGGAGCGCGGCTGCAGGGGAGGGGGCAGTGCCCTGGAGGAGGTGGGGAGAGGGCTGGTTGAGGGGTGGGGTGGGAGACAGTGCAGTCGTTGGAGAAAACCTGAGCAGCGCACAATCAATGACAGGCCGGGCAAAGTCTCCAAGGGGAGGAGTGGATGGAAATCTTGACAGCCACAGTAACACACAACTACTCTTTTCGAGTACTGGCTGTGTGCCAGATGCTGTTTTAAGTACCTGGGTCATCTCATTTAATCCTCAGAAAAACCCCTGCAGGGTAGATCTCATCTGGCAGGTGAGGAAACCAGGGCTTCTGATGTTTCTGAGTTTGCCTGGGGCCACACAGCCTGTGAAGGCAGATTCAATCTCCAAAGCCAGGCTGTTGACCATCTGGCCTCCATCAGCTCTGATTTTCTCTGCCCTCAGAGCCACCACCTTGCTGGCGGGGGACGGGAGGGAGACCCTTAGTCCCTGAAGGTGGGGCCAGGGCTGTTCTGTCATGTGAACAAATAAATTCATGAATAAATGAATGACTGGAGGAAGGCTCTGGTGCATGGTGGGCCTTAGACAGAAATTGCCTTTGCACCTGACTCCTAACCCCAGCCAGCACCCATAGTTTTCCCCCACGGTACTCTTTACCTTTTGAGGTGTCCACGTGGCACCTCTGAGTTGGCCCCTGCTTAGAGCACTCTGGCATGAGTGCTGTAGGACACACTGGTCTTTATCCACCCCCCACCCCCCCACACACAGCCAGGGCATGTGGAAAGAACAGAGGGAGAGAGGCAGCTGGACACCAAGAAGCACTTTCAAGCGATGTTAAGCATCCGGGGAGCTGATAAGGGGACGAACTCTTTGTTCATCTGCCTGGGCTGCCTCAACAAAATGGCACAGACTGGGGGCATAAGCAACAGGAGTTTATCTCCTCCTGGTCCAGGAGGCCACAAGCCTGAGAGGACGGTGCCAGCAGGGTTGATGTCTTCTGAGACCACTCTCCTGGCTTGCAGGTGGCCGTCTTCTCACTGTTTGTCTTCACGTGGTTGTCCCTCTGCTTTTGTGTCTGTGTCCTAAAGACACTTAGTGGTTGGATAGGTCCCACCCCATTGACCTCAAAAGGCCCCAGCTCCAAACTCAGCCACCTTCTGAGGTCCTGGGCGTGAGACTTCAATGTGCAAGTTTCAGGGAAAGGTAGGTGCGGTTCACGATGTTGGTCTCCTTCACAGGAGCCCTGAATCAGGGGCCGGATGCTTGTAAGGCCTGGAGCCCAGGGTGGGGACCCAGAGAGAGCTTTGACAGCCTGGTCACCTACCTTTTGCCCTTCACTGGGTCCCAGGCCCTTGGCTTCAGGGTGGGTCCTACGGGTTGCCCTTTCTTCAGGACTAGAGACACATATAAAACAGCACGGGGAACAGCCCACCTGCTGCCCTGTCCAGGAACATGCCTGATTTCCTCTCATTTATTCAACACCGCCATGCCTGCTTGGCTTCTCAGGTGCAAGGCCATCCCAGCACCATGCTTGCACTTACCTCTTTTAGAGATTTCAGCTTGATGCCTTGCTTGAGTCTCCAAGGAACTTTCTGATTCAAATTCCATTTGATTTGAATTCTAAGAATGTGTCTTTCTGGGGTCCTGGCCTGTGGTCCTCATTATGCTCAGAAGCCCAGAGCAGGGGAGTACAGGAAGGCTCTGAAAGCCCCAGGGTCTCATTTGGTGACAGATGCTACCAGGCCTCTGCCAGGTGCCCAGCTTCCCATCACAAGCCACCGGGGACTTTCACCCACCACAGCCCTGCACATCTGTCACCATCTTGGGTCTGAGGCTCAGTGGGGCCCTCTGCCCTTAGTTTCCCCATCTGCAAAATGGACATCATAATAGTGACATCTCAGGGATGAAAAGAGAATTCAGTGTATTTCCCAAATTTTAGTCCACTGCCTACAGCCTCATGAGTCAAACTATGAGGCAAACTATGGCCACACACTGCCTATTCTATTATTCATTTAATTAACGTTCCCTTAAAGGTACCCAGTTTGAAAGATTTAAGTTGATATTTCAAAAGGAAATTTTTATATTATTAGCACAAGGGAAAAATTGATATCACTTAGCACAAATGGAAAATAATAAGAAAAAACAAAGATGAAAATGCAGTAATTGTTCATCTGTGCATGGATCAAACTTGGCAATTAGGAAGCATGCTGGGCTGAAGCACATGAGTCTAACCTACTCTAGGCTTTGGCACATATTAATACTAAGTGCTCAAGAAATGATTATTTATTTATTTATTTTGAGACAGAGCCTCAAGCT
>NW_003852453.1:3779498-3780104 GCF_000181295.1 Otolemur garnettii
AGCCCCTAGACTTTAGGGAGGTTTCCTAACACAGTAATAGCTGACTTTCCTACCTTGTTGGGGCATTTGTGCCAGGATGGTGCTTAGTCAGGGAAGCGCTATTTGTACTAGAATTCAGTTTGTCTCTTTCTACTTCTTAATTTTCTTCCCTTCTTTTGTGTGTGTGTGTGTGTGAGCATTTTTTTTTTTTTTGAGACACAGTCTTACTATGTCAGCCCTTGGTAGAGTGCCATGGCATCACAGCTCACAGCAACCTCAAACTCTTGGGCTGAAGTGATTCTCTTGCCTCAGCCTCCCAAGTAGCTGGGACTACAGGTGCCCACCACAACGCCCGGATATTTTTTGTTGTTGTTGCTGTTGTTGTCATTGTTGTTTAGCAGACCTGGGGCAGTAACTCAGTGAGTCCCCTTCCTCTTAAATTCCACGCCATCCTCAAGTCTCTCAGCTCCATTCTGGACTACTACTGTCCCCTAAGAAGTGTCCTCACTTCTGCACCTGCCGCCCCACTGCCTAGATTGGCTTCAAAAAGGTGCACATCGGCTGAATCTCTCCTCTCCTCCAAACCCTCTCAGGGCTTCAGGCCCAGCTATAGAAAAGCCCAAGTCC
>NW_003852453.1:3780345-3782845 GCF_000181295.1 Otolemur garnettii
CTCAGCATATAAATGTTCTAGACCAGCCCCCACATAGGCCCTCTGAGAATGTGACACTACAGACACAGACGGGCCTCTGTTGGTGATCCCAACTCCACCGAGGGTGTGGCTCTCAGTGGGTCCCCATGAAGGTGGCCAGTTCCGGATAAAGCCCTCCACAAAGTGGCACAGCCTCCCTTGATCTACGTGCAAGCAGCAGGCCCAGGAAGCTCAGTGTTTAACTAAATTGTGCAAAACACAAAAACAAAAAACCAAAACAAATGCAAACTCTTTGGGGTTTAACGTAAAGTTAAACGTAAGTTAACTTTATCATAAAGTTAGATTCCAGGCTGCAAACATTCTTTCTAGGTTTCTCACCTGCCTTGGTGTTTGGTGGATGATAATTTGTGTGAGGGGTTGTCTGTACATCACCCGGGGTCTGGCGCGGGGGGCCCCTACCCGCCAAATGCTGTTAACACACTCAGTAGCCTGGCAAAAACAGGCGTGCAAAGTCAGAACATCCCCTTGCCTCACTTACGATCACCTGGCCTGGATCCCACTCTGACCTCTTGACTGTTGTCTTCCTCCCTGTTTGCTGAATTCCACCCATATTGGCCGCCTGAACTGTGAGTTTACCTGGGAGAAGAATGTTCTAGACAGAGGAAATATTCAGCACAAATTTCCTCAGGTGGGAATGTGCCTGGCTTGGTCCAAGAACAGTAAAGAAACCAACGTGGTCTTAGCAGAATAAATAAAAGTGTAAAGAGGTCAGAGATGAAATCAGAGGGAGCAGGGGCCGCAATACAGGACCTCTGAGATCCTTAAGAGGACCAACATTTTAAACCCAAATCGTTTTTTGTAATGTCAGGAGATTTTGCAAAACTAGGCCTGCATTCCTGCCTAGCAATCATTGGTAGCATTAATGCCCCATGGGAGGGACATTTGCTTTTCAATTTACCACAAGCCCCACCAGTCCCTCTTGCCTCTGATGTCCACCTGCTTTGCAAGTATTCATTGCTTACCCCATAGGCATTTGGGTTTGTAACCCCTGTGAGGAGAGGGTGCCAGGAAAGACAGTAGGTGTGGAGGTGAAGGTCAAAGATAGTTTCACCCTTCGCAGGTTTGGGGAGAATGAGCCCAGGCTTCTCCAGGAAGGGGCTCGGGAAGGCTGTGGGTGAGGCCTCCTTCCTGCCATTGCTCTGTGCTCTCTGCTCCCAGGCCGCCTGGGAGGAGGCATCTCAGCAGGGGAGGCCGAGGCAGGGGCACCCATGGGGATGCCTCGAGGAAATAGTGAAAATATTTTCCCAGGGAAAGCCAACACTGCTGTTTGTTTTAGTTGCTTAAATTATACGTGTTATTTATTTTTTAAGTGGTCTGTCATTATTGGTGAATGGGGAAGGCACCCAGCCTCACAATACAACCAAAATTTTAGATATTGCTATGTAGTGATTAACAAATGAGCTTTTCATCTTTGGAAAATGGGCTGTGCGTGAAACCCCGGGGAGCTGGGTTTCTTGTTGTTGGGTAATTATAGCCCACAAGGAGGGGATGGCCTGGGTCTTGGGGAGCAGACAGGGTGGGACTTTTTCAGAATCTCTGCATCTAGGCTCCTCTATGCACTGTGTGCTCATTCAAAAGTACATATCGGGTGCCTACTGTGTATGAGGTGCTGTTCCAGATGCTGAGAGCAATAATATAAGTTCAAGGTCAGACAGTGAAGTTCGCAAATTCATCCTAGAGGAAGTTCTACATCCTGGGCTTACTCGTTGCTGGGTATCACTATGGCACCTTCAAAGTACTCCCCTTGGGAAGCTGTGCACCGATGCCAGTACCTAGGCCACTCTTCAAAACAATTTTAGGACTCTTTTCCTTCAATGGCCATCAAAGTTGTCATCCTATTACCCTTGATGTCCTTAATTTTTTGTTTACTTTTAGGTAAAAAAAAAAAAAAGGGAGCAGGGAGGGTGTTCCAGGACAGTTATTTGTCTACCGGTCAAAACCTCCCTCACAGACGGTGCTGTGTGAGCTGGTGTGTTGCTGTGACTCAAGAGCCATGAGTTGTTGGCCAAGATTTTCAGTTACGATTATCCTAACTGTTTCTCTACTGGTGTTTACTTGGTCTGCTGTGCTTCTCACAGTCAGCCGAGAATGTTGACTCATGATTCAACAAATTCCTGCGAAGTTTTCGTCAGTTTTGCTCCTTACTGGCTGCCCTGACCTCTCGCCATCAGAAAAATGTTTAACCCATTTGTAGACTGCTGTTTATGTCATATCTTTACCCCCATAAACGTGGACCAATGTGTCCCTGATTCACTTCCACTCTTGCCAAGTTTAACAAAAAATTTATGAATGCTTGTTCATTGCTTTAATTGAAGCTCCAACATTCTTGGGATGGCACACAAAAGCATGCAACAGCAATAATGCATGTTACTCTCAGCAAGACACTGCCCCACGCTGACACGGACACAGCTGTGAGACACTGATGTACCAAGGTCACACAACCTTACCGAGCTGTTTGTAC
>NW_003852453.1:3787370-3812135 GCF_000181295.1 Otolemur garnettii
ATTGTTTCCTTGTCTTTGAAGAAACTTTATAATTAAATAAATCCCATTTATTTGTGTTTGTTTTTGCTGTTATTGCCATTGGGTTATTCTTCATAAATATTTGCCTAGGCCAATACAAACCTTTTCTGACATTTTGTTCAAGAATTATGGAATTCTGGGCGGCGCCTGTGGCTCAGGGAGAAGGGCACCAACCCAATATACCGAGGGTGATGGGTTTGAACCCGGCCCCAGCCAAACTGCAACAAAAAATAGCCAGGTGTTGTGGTGGGCGCCTGTAGTCCCAGCTACTTGGGAGGCTGATTGCCTAAGAGAATTGCCTAAGCCCAGGAGTTGGAGGTTGCTGAGCTGTGTGATGCCACAGCACTCTACTGAGGGCAATAAAGTGAAACTCTGTCTCTACAGAAAAAAAAAGACAATCAAGAGATTCTGTCAGTGGGTGGATTATTACCATTTCTTGGCATCAGTTATCTAGCTATGAAATGGGTCAAGAGGCTGGTACTCCCAGACTGCTGACATTCCCTCTTCTCCACCAAAGGACTTTGCCCATCCTGGAAACTTCCCAGCTCTGGTCCTACGATGAGGGAGGAGATGAAACTTTACATGAAGTCCAGTTATGCTAAAGAGATGATGTAAAACCAGGGATCAATGCAGAGCTTTGAGTGGGAAGCCCAGGGATTTATCTGTAGCTTCGTAGCAAAGTTAGGGTGCCTCTGTTAAACCCTGTGGCTCCTTGGAACCGCTGGGCAAATGGAGGTAGATTCCCAGCACCTTTCCCATCTAACATGCAACAAGAGCAGGCAGGAATGGAGTATACACAAGAATTCCCACTCTATTTATTTATTTTCGACATAAAGGGTCATTGCCCCTAAATTAATTTCTCCTAAGTAGCTGAGTCTTTGAGGATCTCCCAAGGCTACTCCTTCTTTATTTGGGTTCAAGGTGGGAGTTCCATGGGGAAGGGGTTACTCTGGTGAGAGAAGCACCAGCACCCCCTGTGACTCAGTGCTGGCTCTACTCTGCAGGTGAAGGCTGCTGGTAGAAGAGATGGCTGCAGAACTGGGCCACGGGGGTGATGGCTTCCTGGCGCATTAGAAACCAGCTGCATTTAGCCTGAAGCCTAGCAAAGTCAGAAGGACTGCCCTGGTGGCTTGACCTTGTGAGAAGTGAGAAGATGAATAACAGAGCCTGGTGCCCCGGAGGGAAATCAGTCATTAAACAGAAGGCAAACATGAAGAAACATATCTGGAGAACTTCTGATTCCAGTCAAGATGAAGTAGCAAGTTTCGGCTTTGCTCTTGTACCTGGAACAAGGCACAAGAACTACCAAAACGGACAAAAGATATGAAACATTGTTTTTAAGACACTGGACTTCAGGCAATAAAGAATGAACCCTAAAAAATGAGAACCAATGGAAGGGAGCCCCATGATTGCTCCAGCTCATTATCCCGAGAGAGTTTCCAGGCCATACTGCAGGAAGGGTTTACCCCTGCATTGAGAAGGCGGAGTTGAGAGTCTAGGGTGACAAAGTCAGCTAAGGGAAGAGAAGGAAGGTGAGCAGAGGAAAAACTTGGGATTCCTATAGAAAGACTCTCTCAGGACTCAGCAGAGTACTGATAAGTACCTGCAAGAGGGAGCTACCCAAAGTTGGGGATAGAACCATCAGAAAGGATTGTAGTAAATAATACTTTAACCTGACACGAGGCTGGGAATAGTACTTATTTTCACTAGTCATAATGGAAAACCTCATGATTCATAGGGTGTTGGGTAGACTCTGTAGAGTGTCTCAACTTAGCAGCATGGAATTATTAGCCCTACACCGACGATGGCTCTGGTCTCACCTGATAAATAGTAAAAGTAATCCCCCAAAGATAAAACTGTTTCCAAGTCACGCTATCCAAAACAAAGCTCAGTAGTATTTTCAGTAATATAAAAATATTAATCATACAATATAGTAAACTCACCACGTTTTGCATTCACTAAAAAATTACCAAGCATGGAAAAAACACGACAATAATCTCCATCATGAAGAAATAAATCAAGCAAATGAAATTAACCAGAACGGACACAGAAATTGGAATTATCCAAGGTATTAAAGTAAATAATATAACCATATTCTGTTACTTAAAAAGTGAAGTAGTATTTTGAAAATATAAGAAATGACCCAAATTCAACTTTTAAAACTCATGATACAACGTGTGAAATGAAAAATGCATTGCATGTGATTGATGGCAAATTAGATATTGCAGAAGAAAAGATTAGTGAATGGGAAGAATTCACTTCCCATTCTAGCAATAGAAATTATCTAAGCCAAAACACAAAGAGAAAAAGATAACAAAGACAAAACACAGAAGTGACTGTGGGACAACTTCATGGGATGTAATATGTGTGGAGCACCCAAAGGAGAGAAGGAAGAAGAAGGACCAAAATTTTTTTGAATAATGTCTAAAGTGTTTCCCAAATTTGATGAAAACCATAAGCCCATCTAAAAAACTTGATAAAATGCAAACACAAGAAACACAGAGAAATCCACACCAAGGCACATTATAATCAAACTACTCAAAGTCACTTATAAAAAGGAAATGTCAGAGGGGAGAAGAAAAGATATACACAGATGAAGATAAGATGATGGGATATTCTTTGTTGGAAACAATGCGAGTGGGAAGATACTGGCAATATCAAAAGAAAAGAAACTGTCAACTTAAAATTCTATACCCAGAAATATTACCTTTCAAAGGAAAGAGAAGTGGCCTGAGTTGAGACTGTAGAGAGATTCCTGGACAAAGGTTAACGGACTGCCTGGCTGCTCAAGGTCTGGGAAAGAAAAAACTAGAGGATCAGATGGAAAGTCGTCAGGGGCTGAAATATGTGGATGGACATACGGGAGTTAAGATAAACTTTAAAGATTTTTGTATCACACCTTAAGTCTCACCTGGAGCTACCCAGCACAGAAGAGGCACTGAACAACTAAGTGGACATAATGACTCGGCCAGTTGCCCTTGACCACCCTTCATCATCACCAGCCACCTCAGAATCGGCAGAATGGACAAGTGAACAGAATGGCTATGATTATACAGATGATGTTGGTGTGGCTCCAATGTCATGCATTGCACTTAGAAAGGGCAGTTTAGTTGCTACTGCCCCTGAAGGTCTGCCAGCACCATGGACCAACACTGAGTCCCTTGATATGGTACTGTGTCTCAAGGAGACCAATGGCTACTTCATGGCAAGGTGATGGCATTGGGCCCCTTTCATTCTGGAAGGACCAGTGGTTTAAGTTCATAGGGATAGATACCTCTTACAGGTACAGCTCAGCCTTCCTTGCCAGCAGGGTCTCCCAGCACAACTATTCAGGGACTTACGGAATGCCTGATCCATTGGCGTGGAATCCCACACAGTGTAGCATCTGTCCAGGGTCCCCATTTCATAGTGAGGGAGGTATAAGATTGAGCCAGGGACCGAGGGATCTCCTGTTTGTGTTACATACCATAAAAATAGCTGGCCTCCTAGAATGCTAGAATGGCTTTCCAAACACACCTGAAGTGCTTGTGTAGAGGCAAAGATCAGATGCCGTCCTTCAGAATACGATGTATTTGGTGTATCCGAGCTCTCTGTCTGACACTGGGCACTGGGTAGGAAAAATGCATGGACTCAGGATGTACGGGATGGAATCACCCTTAACATTCCTAACTCCTAATGACCCAACCGGGAACTCTGTGCTTCGCACTCTCCCAACTCTGGATTCTGCCGGGATTAAGTTCTGGTTCCCAAAGAGGACACACTCTTGCTAAGGTCACAACAAGAGTTCCACTGAAGTAGAAGCTATTACTGCCCCCAGGGTGCTTTAGACACCTGTGTTCAGCCACCATCAGGTAAGAAGAAGAGTCACCATTGTGGCCGGGGTCATCAACCCCATCAGCAGGAAGCGCTAGGGCTGCTATCACACAGCACGGCTGGAGAGGAGTAAGTGTGGTCAGCACTCAGGTGGTCCATCTCCATGCCTCTTAGTACTCGCCTTCCCTGTTGTAACAGTGAAGAGACACGCAGAGAAACCCCAACCTAGAAATGTATGGTGATCAAAGACCGAGATTCCTCAGCAGTGCAGGATCGGGTCACACCCCAGATAAGTTGTTAGGCCCTGCCAAGGGTGGGGGACAGTGGGAGAGCGAGGAGGTGAGGGCTATTCATGGTGCTGAGACTAAGGCAGTGATGGGGGCTGCACTTTATCCACCAACTTCCTTCTTCCAACTGTCTCTGCAGGAAGAGAGGCCCCTGGGAGCAATGGAAGAGTTGCTCCCAGAACACACATGGAGAAATGGATCTGTGTCTCAAAGGGGTGACTTGTCCCACTCTCCCTCCCTGCAAGGGAACCTGTGGGAAGCACAGAGGAATGGAAGTTCCTAGCTGCCACCTCCTCAGATCCCCGTGGCATCATGGGCTGTCCCTCGCCAGTGCCCGAGCACATGTGGGTGCCAGTGTGTGTCTGCTTTGTGTAGTAATGACAGAGCCTTTCTCAGGATTCCATTGTATCTGAGACCGTCCCCACCCGACCCTTCCTTCCCTCTCCCCTTCTGCTGGTGTCAGATGTGCACTGTGGTCTGAAGTTCTCCCCATCTCCATTTGGCCTTACTTCTTCACGGGCATTTTGTCTAATAAAGCTCTTGTGTATCCGTGGCCATCTGGACATCTGCTTCTCTGAAGACTGCCATCGGGGCTCCTTCTCTGCTCAGCCCCTCTAAACACGGTCCCTTCTGTAGTTTTTCTCCCTGGAAGGTTTCTCTTTTTGCCCTTTCGTGGATCTGGTCCTCAGAGTGACTGGTTCATATTTGGGTTTGTTTGTGGATACTTCTCTACCTCCTCCTTTGGACTGTGAAATACGTGCACCTGGGATGGTATGAAGGATTCCTGCCTTGTCTACTGGGGTGCCCTCTGGACCTGGCACATGGCAGATTCTATAGACACCAACCAGTTAAATGAATGGTCAATAAATGGTGGAAAAATTGAGGAAAGATTAAAGGTCGAACTGCTTCAAAAAAACCCTATATGCTCCACTTTTCAGAAGTGCCTGCTTATGACTCCCTGTTATTTCCAGCATAGATCACGAAGACTATCCTTGTGACTGTTTGCAGCATGTGCCCAGGACCCAGCCTGAGGAAGGCCGACCAGCTGGGAGGAAAGTGCAGCCTCCTGGCTGCATTCCACCAGACACCAGAGATGTGTTCAGAGGCTGGGGTGATGAGCCATCCTCTTGCCAGAGTGAGCACTTTGGGAACATTAGCCCTTGAAAAGCATCTCACTGGGACAAATGCTGAACAGGGTGTTTATCTTCAGAACGGGAAATGTATGAGTGCTGTAATTAAACCAGCAGGGGTGGGGACGGAACGCTAGCTCCAAATAGTTTCTTTGAAGATGAAAGTCATTAGATTTCAATGAAAATCTAGGATGCAGCATTCCACTGACACAAGAATATTTAACCTACATCCTAGAGTAGGGCAAGTGATTGATAGTATGATTGATAATAACTTGATTGCAGTAATTGCAAAGGGGAATTTGAAAATGGTTAGATTAGCAGGAGGCAGGCAATGAGTCGATGGTATCTTTGTCCAGCCAAATTTTCTTAGAATGTTGAAGTTTCTCCATGTTCTTTTTGCTTTTCTTTTTTTTTTTTTTTTTTTGGCCAGGAGAATCCTGCAATCTTTTTGTAATTAGGCAATCCAGGAGCCAGAGAATTATGCAGCCTCACCCAAACAAACCATCCAGGAAAAACACACTCAGAGTCTCCTTTTGGTAAAATCCCCATAACCGGGGATCCCCAACCACCTGGAAAGTAGTTCTGCAGGCCACGCCCAGGCCACGCCCAGCACCCGGGCTTTCACTGCTGCTGCAGACTTGGCAGACTCGGCAGACCCGCCAGTTCCCAGAGTGAGAGGCTCAGTGCACTACGCCAGCTTCCTGCTATAAAGGGGGTTAGAGTGGAGTCTCTCTCTTCCACAGGAACAAAGCAGTGCAAGCCTGATGACAAATGTCAGTGATGGCAGGGTGTTGGGGGTTCACAGAGTGGCCAGGGTGGGGACACGAGTGCACTGGCCATTCTTAAAGGGGTGGCCCTCTCTCATGGTAACCACTTGTTACCTTACGGGATGTGAGGCTGGTGGGGTCAGATTTTTGTCAAAAGACTCAGACATTTTAGATTCCTATGTGACATTCTCCAGTTAAATAATTTAGAACCACTGTATGGGCCAAACGAAATATATGTGTGAACTGGGTCCAGTGAGCAGACTGCCAGCCGGTGACCCTTGATCTGAAAAGAGGGTTTTATTTCAAGTGGCCTCCAACTGCCCAGCTTCCCAACTGCGGGGAGAGGCAGACCCTTGCCTCTTTCTGTGTCTTGCTCTCACTGAACTTCTTCCTTCATCTGATCCCTTTTTTATATGTGGTGTTTTTTCTGTTGTTGTTTATTTGTTTATTTTTTTTTGACAGAGTCTCACTATGTTGCCCTAGGTAGAGGCCATGGCATCACAGCTCACAGTGACCTCAAACTCTTGGGCTTATGTGATTCTCCTGCCTCAGCCTCCCAAGTAGCTGGGACTACAGGTGGTTTTTTTGGTTGTTGCAGTTGTCATTGTTGTTTAGGTGGCCCGGGCAGGGTTCCAACCCGCCAGCCTCTGTGCATGTTGCCGGTGCTGTAGCCACTATGCTACAGGTGCTGAGCCTATGTGTGGTGTTTTTATATGTGGACACACCAAATGTGCAGGGCTGGAGCCTGCTGGAGCCTGCTTCTTCCTGCTTCTCTGTTTACAACCAGAAACGCATGTCGTAGGACCTCACTCCACGTGCACGGGGTGATGTCCAGGAGGCAAGTAGAGATTGCCTGAAATTGATGGTGTTGAGGGAAGATGGGTAAGAGGAGGGGCTGGATCCACGATGGAGGGAACTATAGCTTGGAGAAGACTCTGTGTGTGTTTGCACACAGGTATATGTGTGTGCATGTAGGTGTGTGTGTGCAGGTACATTTGTGTGCATTTAGGTGTGCATGCAGGTATGTGTGTGTGTGCGTGCAGGTATGTGTGTGTGCATGCATGTAGGTGTGTATGCATACAGGTATGTGCGTGGGCAGGTACATGCGTGTGCATGTGAGTGTGTGTGTAGGTACGTGTGTGTGTGTGTCTGTGAATGAAGGTGTGTATTCATGCAGGTATGTGTGTGCATGTAGGTGTGTGTGTACATGAGGTATGTGTGCACATGTGGGTGTGTGTCCATGCAGGTATGTGTGTGCAGGTACATTTGTGTGCGTGCATGCAGGTACGTGTTTGTGTGCATGTGTATGTGTGTGTGCATACAGGTACATGTAGATGTGTGTGCAGGTATGTATGTGTTCATGCAGGTGTGCGTGCATGTAGGTGTGTGTCCAGGTATGTGTTGTGCATGAGGTATGTGTACGTGAGGTGTGTATGCAGGTAGGTGTGTGTGCATGCAGGCACGTGTGTATAGCTGTGTGGTGGAGCTGGAAGGATGGCAGAGGATGGTAGGCAAGTAGCTGAGAGTCACCTTCGAATGTCTGAAAGAAGAAGAGGTACTTTTCTTCCCATGACTCATAACTGACATTAAAAGAAGACAAAGGGAGAATGCAGGACTTGTTTTGTTTTTAATGTTTGGTTTTTTTTTACTGAGCTCTAGTTAAGACTTGCTTGCAAGTGACAGATTTGTGACTCTAGCTGACTTACACGGTGAAGGGAACTTACAGGTTTCTGTTAACAGCCGGGCGGGCGAGATGGGCGTCAGGAAGGCTGGATGCAGTGCGCAGTGGCATCAGGGTTTCTCTCTCTGTCCTTGCCTCTCTCTGCTCTGCTCTGCTCTGGGCCAGTTCGTTTCTGGCAGGTTCTCCTCTTTAGGTGATAACACAGCTGTCTGTTGGTAGCTCAGGATTTTTATTCTCACCACTTTTAACTCTTCCCGAATGGCTCTAGCAGAAATCCTAGAAGTAAATCCACCTATAAACCAACCCCTGGAGCTGGGGGGATGGAGCGTGCGTAGGGCATGCACCTGTCCAAGCCAGTGGGGGTGGACTGAGACCGGGGAGGGATGGTTTTGAAGGAAAAGCAGGATGCCTTTTCCAGAAGAAGGAGGCATGGCCAACAGCTTGGCAGAGACCTCAGAAATTCACTACATTCATCATGAAAGAAAAGTGACATTACAGAAAACTTAGAAAAGAAAAGGCAAAAATATTCACCGTTTTATCAGTGGAGTTCAACGATGAATAATATTTGACATTCGAATTCTTCCCACACACATCCCTATGCTTTTAATATATTTTGAATTTATGTGTAAACACAGTGACATGCATTTGATATCTTGCTTGTTTTGTTTTCCATTTAACATTAGATTGTGTTTTCTGGGTTGCCCAAGATTACTCATTGGAATCGTTGCTTTTTTCTAGAGGCAGGGTCTCACTCTGTCACACAGGCTGGAGTGCAATGACACAGTTGTCTCACTGCAACCCACACTCTTGGGTTCGAGTGATCTTCCTGCCTCAGTCTCTGGAGTAGTGGGGACTAAAGGGCTGTGGCATCGTGCCCTGCTAGTTAAATAAAAATTTCTTATAGAGATGGGGACTTACTATGTTGCCCAGGCTGGTGTCAAATTTCTGGCCTCAAACCATCCTCCAACCTCAGACTTCTAAAGATCTGGGATTGCAGGCGTGAGTCACCATGCCCAGCCCAACATCATTCTTAGTGAATGAAGGCAGCAGCCTCCCAGGCGCTGGAGGGGTGTGTCTGGGTCTGCACAGCCACTTGTTGGGGTGCCGTGGAGGGGAATCCTTTCATGAGTGGGAGGCTGGAGCCAGGGCCTTCCAGGGATTTGGTGATATGGCTCCAGGCCTGTGACTTCCTTTCTCTGGCCACTATGGAGGGAGGGCTGGGAGGATGGCTTTGGCCGAACTGGGCAGCTCCTGCTCCCCGAGTCTGCCCCTGGGGCCTGGCAAGGGCTGGCTATTTGTAGGGCCTAGTGGCTATAGGGAGCACTTTGAGAAACACTGCCTTTGGAGGACATCACAGCTGAGAGGCCATCAGACCACCTGCTCCAGCCCTATCACCAAACAGCAACTCCAAGGCTGATAGGAAGGGCTTTCTCCCTGGAAAAACTGAACACCCAGCTGGATAAGGAGTCACTGCCAGGAAGTTTGGAGACTCTTAGCCACACTCTGCTTAGTCAATTGAGGAACAACATTACAAGCTTTGCAGGACAAATGTCTCATATAACCTTTCAATTTGGGGGTGGGAGGTTAGAGTGAACCTCCGAGGGTCATCCAGTCAAGGAATGAATCATCATGGGTGTTAATGCCCGTTGGGTATACAGTGTGCGGAAGGATTCCCAGGCCGCATTCCAATTAGGGGAAATTAGATGGATTAGTAATGTCTGCCACAGTCTTGGGATCCCAGCAGCAGGGTGTGTGTCAAGGACTTGGCATCCTTAGAATGGTTTAAACTGTCTTCCCCGACCCCTAGTCACGGTCACATCTCTGATCTAGTAGCTCTAGATACTTCATCTGTTCATCCATTTAGTGACGATTTTGCACTCATTTATGCGCTAATTCTGAGGATACGGTGAGGAATATGGCCTGCGTCAGTTCTCAGACAACTCCGGGGTCCCATGGGGGCTCTCAAGAATCTGCACTTTAGAGCTTCACGTTTGGGATTCGGGGACACATTTGGGTGCTGTCACCACACTTTTGGCCACATCTCCATACCCACCACTGATGTTCACTTTTACAAGGTTTCCACTTCTGCTTCTAGGGGATGAGAAACTTTGAGGCATGAGCCTGCTCTTGACCTGTCGATCAATAAAGGACCTTTGCTCGATTTGGACTCAGTGTGCTGACATTTCTCCATCCTGCTGTCTTTGGGTGTAACATTGTGACTGTCACCATTGCCCTTTCATTCACAACTTCTGTGTTCATGGCAGAGCCCAGAGAAGTAGCTAGAAAGGAGGTTCTCTGCGGAGTCTCCAGGGTGTCGCCCAGGGCCTGGCACATGGAAAGTGCTCCAGAAGCAGGTGTCAAGCAAGTGACTGTGATGCACGTGGGTGGGTCTCAGCCATCTGCTGGGGGACCCTGAGGTCCCGGAGAGCCTGCAGTCTGCTGCAGTGTTGGGTGGGGCTTGGTGGGGTCCTTGGGCAGCCTTTCCTTGGTTTCTGAAAATACTGGGAAGAACAGGCCCTGACTTTAGAGTCCCTGGGTTATGGGGACTCTGGGAAGGTCCCTGCTCTGTGAGGCTGGTGCCAGGTCTGCCCCTCACCCGCCGTGGGGTCCAGCATGAGTCCCTTGACCCCTACACTTCCCTGCTTCCCCGTCCCATTCTCACTCATTTGAGTGCTGCCTCATAACTACTGGGACAGTCGTGGGTCCCTAATGCTGATCTGCTTAATGCCTTTTCCTTCTTTACTTTCATGCTTTATCCTGACCCTGAGCTGGGACTCTAACGTGCATCAGAACCAGTCCACAGTGGGGCAAAACTTAGCATCATCCCGGAATCCTCTGTCTCCCTCTCAAACCGTTCTTGCTTTCAAAGTTCTGTCAATACAGCCCCAGAAACATGTCCCTGTTCTCTGCTGCCACTTGTCATGCTGCTGCTGGGCCCAGGCCACCGCTGTGGTCCCCACCTCCAGCCACACTAGCCCTCCCTTTGCTCCTCAGTGGTCCTCACTCAGTGCTCCTCAGAGGCTCTTCCCTGCTTCCTGTCTCTGCCTGCACCACCCAGGTGCCCAGACCAAGCCTGGGATGCACCCTCGTCATCACTTTGGTCTAAGTTTAAATGTCACCTCCTCAGAGAGGCCTTCCCTGACCTCGCTGCAGAAAGTCGCTCCCGAGTCTCCATCTCGCTGCCCAGTCTTATTCTTTATTGCCCGATCACCGTCAGCCCATTTCTTGCCCATTCACAGGTTAATTGTCTCTTTCCTCTAGAACGGGATTTCCCAGCATCAGCTGTCATTGACATTTGGGGCCACATCATTCTTTGTCAGGGGGACTGTCCTGTTAGCGGCTTCCCTGACCTCAGTAGGCACCACTAACACCCCCCTAAGTGTTATTTTTTAGTTTTGCGAGTTGTGACAAGCAAAAATGTCCCCTGCAGGGGAATGAGCTCAGTCATGCTCACCCGGCTGTTGCGAGCCTCTGCTCTAGAGTGTGTGTCCCACACCAAGACCATCGTCTCCCTGCTCAGCTCTGTCCCTCCAGCGCCCAGAATGCCGCTCAGTACGTAATGGTTCAACTGAATAAATTGGTGAAAGAATCATTGAAATAGAGGGGAACATTTGCACAGCCCCTGAAATAATCTTGATGTCCTCAAGGGTCCTCGACCTACATCTGGGGAAGTGCAGAGAACGGCGCCCTGAAGGTCACGTCCGGCGGAAAGAAGTCCACAATTCTCTCCCACCAAAGGTCTCCGTGGGGGCTGGGGCAAGCCCAAGAGGGGAGGCCCTCGGCATCCTGACGGGCTGTCAGTTTTTAATGCAAAACTGAAAGAAAAGTTTGCAGCCACGCCACGGCACAATCTGAAGAAGATAAATCACACTTACTTGCAGCCGGCTGACAGCAGTTTAAGCCGCTGCAATCACCGGGCTCCAAGGGAGAGGCTTCTTTTATCTTACTAAATGCAAAAAGTAGGCTGAAATTGGCAATATCGCGGCCCTCTCCGCGGCTGGGCTCTTTACATAAATATCAGCAAGCAGTAAGTAAATTCTGTTGACGAAATGTAATAAAACAAAGACTGTTTCAAATATGACCATTCCCTGATGCATTCTGAAGCCTCGTCCCCACTCACTTACTGCACGCTGCCGAGATTATAAGGTTTGCTTTTATCTGTCAGAAATCAATATTTCAAACATCGGATAAAAGAGGAAATTGAACTGGGAATAGGCTGAAGTGCTGTAAAAACTACAAAGCACAATTATCAAAAAGCACTTAAAGTGCTTAATAGGACACACATATAAAAATGCTCAAATTAATGTCAGGGAGCCATAATGAGAACTTTTCCTATGCTTTTTCATCTCCACGAAGTGTAATTTGAAGGCTGGCCGGTCCATCAATATGGTTTTCAATTTATACGATGCCCCGAGGACCCCGAGTTCTCCATTTGTTGGAAATGAACCATTACATATGATTGGTTAATATTTCAGTTTATTGGAGATACATTATTTTGTATGGAGTGTTTAAGTTGTTGAGGTCTAACCATTACAAACAGTTATGACAGAAATAGATCTGGGGGTAAACAGCCACCACAGTCATGCTTTTAATAAGCACAGCCATAACTAGGAAATTGGATTTCCAGGAGCTGGGAGGTGGGAGGGGGCGAGTTACTCGATGCAGGACCAAGTGGGCAGGGCCCTCCCTTCTTCTCTGCACCCGTGACACACATTGGGAAATTGACGGGGGTGGCTTTTTATTTTTTAAACCCCATATTGTTTGGTTCTTTTGTTGTTTTCCTCCCCTTGGTGATTGGAAACATCGTTGCCCTTTTCTAGAGAGGAATTGCTCGTAGTCAGTCTGTGTCATTCCAGGACAGAGATCTACAAACTTTGTAAAGAACCTCACAGTAATATTTTAGGCTTGGCAGGTTGGGAGGCGCTTACATAAAAACCATGAAAAAATGGAAAAGCCACCCCTAGCTCGACGGCTGTATGAACATAGATGGTGACCCTGTTTGTTTGCTGACCCCTTGCTAGGCAGAAACGTGTGTGTACATAACTTTCATAGTTGTTCCACGTCGGGGCAGAGCACAGGGTACAATCCACCACCCCTGGACCTGGCCTACAGGGCTCTGTGACCTGTGACCTGTCCTGCTGCCACCTCCCTCTAACTCCCACCCCTCGCCACTGCGGTCCATCCACAGGCCTGTGGTCTGCGACTCCGGTCCGTTCACCTTCTTCAGACCTGCACGTGCTCTTCCCTCTGTCTGGACTCTTCTCCCCGCTGCCTCTGGGTGGCTGGTCCCCTGGAAGTTTCTGGTGTTGCTTCCAATGTGCCGTCCTCCGAGAGGCCTGCTCTGTTGGCCAGGCCCACTCTCCAGCATGCTTCAGAGTCCCATGCCGTTTGGAGTATTGTTTATTTATGTGTTTAGTTGCCCCTGGCCTTTCAGGGCAGGGCCCACATCTGATTTACTCATGTCTGTGTCCTTGGGCCGACGGCAGCCTGGTTACCTGTTTGGCTTTCAGCTGCTGCTTCACTTGTCTTGAGGTCACCTTCACCGACTCAAAACCCGTGTGAAGGAATGAATGACAATTCATTAGCTCTCCCGCCAGCTCGTCCCAGTTTGTGGACAAGATACACTTCGATCAAGAGATTTTCTCTTGTTCCTGGACTCAAGTCTCCCTGAGAAAGATGGCTTCCTCCATTTGGCTTGTGGAACTCCTTTTGCGAGAGGCCCCTGCCCCTCACCCCCAGGTCATCCATGAATATCCAAAGCTGCCTGGTGCCTGGGCTGGCTAAATGAAGACTCCTGCAGGAAGCCCTCCCGGATCCCCGGCTCTGCGGAACCTGGGCCTGCTTGGGGCCCTCCGTGTGTCTGTGCTTCACACAGACGTCCCTCCCATGTCTGGGCTCACCCAGGGGCGGGGCCTTGTCCCCTTCGTCTCCCTCACAGAGCTGTGCACACGGGGGTACAGTCAGTGCTAGTTAGCGGCTGAGCAGCCAGTGGGTGATGGCACCAACTGACTCAGGACCTGAACGCAGATCTGTCCCCAAATCACACTGCTGTGAATCATACGCAAAACTGGTCCTTGGGCTCACACCAGCTCTGTGCCACGGTGTCAGTGGGGGTCCAGCAGGCCCTGCCACCAGATCGAGATATATATATACAAGGTTGTGCACCTGAGGGAGGTGCCGATGGAAAAGCACAGTCCGTGCAGAAGTTGTCCGGAAGGGAGGCATGAGGGTGAGGGAAGGCCTGTCTGCATGTGGCTGGTACCTGGCCTCCTGGCAGCAGGGCCTTCTCTGCTTACAGCTCTTGGAACGTGCAGTTCTGTGCCCTTGAATCAGCAGGCATCCCTCTTAGTGGGTGGACTCAGAAGGGAGGAGGCCCGCTCGCTGTGGGAATGAGGTGAGGTAGGAGGGTGGGGGGAAGCTCTTTTTGGTCAGTAGCGCACTTGAACATGGGAGCAGAGCCTGTGTCTTCCTGGAGCCTGGGTCTGCTCCAGAGGAAGTTTGCTCTGGCTGGGGGAGGCACTGCCCCTATCTGGACAGCACTTGCCTTTGGTGTGAGAGAGAAAACAGAGAGATGCTAGATGTGGAAAGGGGCCTTGCTGGGGCGGCTGGTGCAAGGTGAGCCTTGCCTGTTCTCGGAGTCCCATCAGTCTGCAGCAAGGCTCTGGAAAGTCCCCGCATCACTTTTGTTTTCTTTGAAATGGGAAGGTAGAGGGTAGACCAGAGGCTCCTAAGCCCTGCTTCGCCCACATTTACAGGCTAGAAGGGGCCGGGGGTTGGGTGCTCCCTTAGCTGTGATCTCAGAGCTCTTGGCTTGCGAGGGAAAAACACTGAAGTCAAACTAGCAGAAGCCCAGAGAGGCTGAATTCAGGAAGGGCTGAAAGGTCAAGGGTGTGGAAGGGCAGAGATCCGTCTGGGACTGAGGTCAGTGGAACCAAGGGCTCATCCTCTGTCTCTCATTATTTTAATCACGTAGCCAGCCCCAGCCGGGCCCCTTCTCCACTCCTATCTGAGTAGACAGGAATGGACGTGGCGGTCCTGGCTGACAACTGGCTTCTTCGTGTGTCTAAGAATCTTTCTTGCTTGTTCCTCCCTGACCAACTTTCTCCTCCTGGTGAGAACACGGCTGCAGACAGTGGAGACATCTCACAGCTGCGTGATGCTCTCTTGTTCCAAGTCCAAACGTCAAGGGGCAAGGAGTCATATCCCCGATATGGCCTCCATCGCTTACGACCAGGGTCTGGAGTCTCACGGTGTGAGTCTGGAGTTCACTGTGCATGTTCACTAGAATCTCCTTTTTAGAGTAGGAGAAATGAAGTCTCCAAAAAGATGTTTAATTTGGCAAAGACTACACAGTGTTAGAGCCCAGATTTGAACTCAAGCCAGTCTGACCCCACAGCCTGTGCTGTCTGAGCAACAAGGTGACCCAAGAGATTTGACGCTGAAAGATCTCTGGGCATGTGGGCTTTGGGGCCAGACGAGGAGTCGGCTCCCATAGTAGGAGGGCAGCGCCGTGGCAGAGGCGCAGAGGAGGGGTGGAGGATGGTAAGCAAGGCAGCAGAAGTGGTGGCCGAGTATGTCTCTGACATACTCGGGTGACATGAGGGTGACAATGCTCCCAGGGGCTGTAGGCCAGCGGCTCACCCTCCAGACACAGCCTCTGGCAGCATCAGACCTGCCTAGGAAAGAGCCCAGCACCACTGAGCTGGCCCTGGGCATCATCCTCTCCAAGTTGCTCTCCCCGCGGTAGGGTGGGGAGGGACCCTCCTGCCGGGACCCTGAATCTCACTTTTCAAGGCAGCAAAGTGCCTCTCAAAGAGGAGATAATGAGAGAAAGGAGATGTCTGCTTCCACAAAGGAGGAACATTACTCTAAGTAGAGGATTTTGTAATTATATTCATTTGAAATAATCAAGCATTTCCACCTATTAAGGGAGTCAGAAAGGAGGTGCGGGAGAGAGTGATCCTGCCGTCCCTGGAGCTCCGCATTGTTCGCAGGAAGAAAAGGAGCTGCAAATAGAGATTGGTCTCCTCGGAGGCAGGCTCTGGAGCAGAGGAGGAGGGAGGCCGGCCCTGGGTCACTGTGCCCGGGCAGCTCAGGATCCTGCCACAGGCTGGGAGCTTCATTGAAAGGGACAGTTGGGCACCGCAGTGGGGCCTGAGGGTCTGCGGGGGATTTAGGGCAGTGCTGTGAGAGAGAACGTTCTGATTGCTGGACATGTCCTGTAACACCTGCTGGGACCACAGGGGCCACCAGTCACTAGCCATAAGTGGTTGTTGGGCCCCTGAAATTTGGCTAGCATGACTAAGGAGCTGAACTTTTAATTGTACTTAATTTAATTGGTTTAAATCCAAATAGTCACATGTGGCTAGTGGGTCCTATGCTGGACAGGGAAGAGTCAGAGAGAGCTCCATCTGGAAGGTCATTTTCTAAGACTGGCACTTCCACGGGGTGAGGACTCAAGTGTCTGCAGGGTCTGGCCAGGTGATGCCACAATGAACGAGGTTACGAGGTAAATAAACAAAAATTTCATTTTTCTTGCAATGTGATGTCCTTTGGGTCCATCTTTCATTTTCCTTTTCTTTCTTTTTCTTTTTTGAGAGAGACATCAGATGAACAGTAGCTCTGGTTCTCTGGTGAACGGTGGTTTCAGGGCTGGAGAGACCAGTGAGGGGGGAAGGAGGCTCACACCACACAGACCAGCAGCACTTGTCTGTAGCTAAAAACAGGCAAAAGGCCGGCAGCTGCAGCCTCTGCTGTAACCCTCCCCCACCCCCACCCTGTTTCCACCTTACAGAGGAGGAGAGTGAGGATTAAAGAGGTCAGAGACTTGGGCAAAGTCAGTGGTAAGCCCGGAACTACAATTCAGATTTTTAACCTTCTCAACCAAGGTAAAATATTAATAGCTAACAATTATCACAGCACTGGAGCTATTGTTTTTCTTAGTTGGTTTCAAAATGGGAAGGTCGTTTACTGGCCCCTACTGTCTGCCTGACCTATGGCAGGTGCTAGAGAGTGAGCTCGGAGTTAGAGGGGTGGGAATCTCGACTGGACTCAGCATCCCGGATTCTCCTGCAATGGAAACAGGATTCGTACGTTGGAAACTCACCCTGCCCTTCCAGGACCCTTCTCCAAGTGTGTCTTTTGGAGCAGTGGCCCTAGAGTGACACAGAGACCGTCCTTAATGGCTTCTTGTAAAACCAGCCCCTCCCACTGTCTCCTCCCATCACTGTTGACGCCCTGTTTCTCGTGCTGGACGTTCAACGGTCAAACATAAATTGATTGTAAATAGAAACAGCCGATCTTCCAAAAGATGCAGGATTTCACAGAGTCTATGGTGGTGAGATTGCAGAATCCCTGGGCGCCCCAACCCAGCCACTGGCAAGCGGTGACCTGCTGGAACAAGAACACGATCTTCAGCAGCAGCGATGGGCTAAGTCAATGTTTGGTGTTCAATAATTGATTGCCAAATCTTTTAAATGCCAAAGCCGAAGAAGGGACTTTGGAAAACTGATGCAGACTTTGAATGGTTTTGCACAGATAACCCCCCAAATTAATGCTCGAGTCCTTACGTATTCTAAGAATTAACTTGACATACTACATTTATCCTCTATATTTCAAAGAACATAGAATAAAGTCACTTTCAGTTTTCACCATGAGGCCCCAGTCAAACATTGTATCCACCGATGACTAAGAAATGCTGGTTCCCAAGGTAAGCAGGTGTTAGCAGGGATTCATTACTCCTGGACGAAGACGATATTCTTTGGGGACGGCATCTCTGTCTAGCTCTCCGCCCAGTGTCCAGGCCAGCCCACTTCCCTGTGACAACAGTGCCCTCTAAACTAGGCACTGTGACCCACCTGGCTGCTGATGGGGGATGTGCCCTGTGGGGACCAGAGCTGTACAGACCAGGATGCTCTGGTGCCTGGGCCCTGTGCCTTCCCGCCTGACCCCCCTCCGTCACAGGCGGGAGCTGGGCAGGACGGCCACAGCTGCTCAGCAGCCCCGGGCCACCCAGGAATTCTGGTCACTGCAGCTGCTCTAATTACTTTTTCCTCTTGCCTTCTTCCCGGGCTCTCTGCATGCTGATGGCACAGGGCCGGGTCTCCACTGGGCTGGAGTGGTATTTTTTTAGCCTCCCAACCAGTGTGTCCGGTTGACTGAGACATTTCGGGGAAGAAGCAGGTGCATTTACTTTTCAAGTATTATTTTACTAATCAATTGAAAAATTACCTTCATGAATGACAGAAGTGCAGACCTTTGGAGTATTTCATTAAAAGGAGCAAACATTAATTACGAATCCAGTCCAACCTTGCACAGACATAAATTATGGGCCTGATCTATTTTCTCTGTGCTTAATTGCAAGCGGTGACTAGTTCTTTAAATTATTATCTGCTAGACCTCCAATGAAAAGAGAATTTATGGAGTGATATCCCGAGGCCTTGCTGGTGCCTACACTGCTCGGTGGGGATGGCTGGAGAAGAAGGCCACATCTGAGAGGCAGGGGTGGCAGAAGTGCCCTAGGGAATGTGGCACATTCTTTCCAAAAACGAAGAAGAGAACATTCCCCACCACTGTGCTTCCAACAGCCCTTCTGATCTGGTGTGTCAAGGGTTACACAAGAGTTTGGGCCTGGGTCCCACCAAAGTGGACACATGCCCCTTCCTCAGTTCACTTTCTGCCATCTGCCAGAAGCAGTCATCGTAGCTGTCCGAATCTAGGAGAACTGTGCTGGTAATGTGCCCCCTGCAGGTGTGCAGTGCAACGGGCCTATGACGAGGCCCATTGGGGTCCCCCATTAGTCAAAATTCAGATTTCTGTCTTGGCTCTAACTTCCATCCTGGCTTAGTGGGTAAAAATCCTTGATTAGGCAGAAGTTCAGGCTTTAGTCTGGAGCAAATGGCCTCTTTTCTAAGGTTGCAATTCAAATCAGAAAGACCTTGAAGTTTTATGCCCACTCGGAGGTGGGGCCCGGCCACAGTGCCTCCTGCCCGGAGGCTTTCTCTGGATGTTAGAAATTCCTACATCGGGCACCCCAGATAGTAACATGGTGGGTCAGAGTGTGCCTGGGGAGAAATACAGATACAGTGGGAGATGTCCTAGAAGGGGACGCCAGCCTGGGCTCCCTGTGTTTGCTAGGAGAGGAGAGTCCAGGCTATAGTGAATCACTCCTCTGTGAGCCTCAGATGGGTATATTTGTTGTCCTAGAAATAGTCCCAGTGCACGTGAGCTCATGATTAGGGGACATTTGCAGCCCTTCCCTCTGAATGGGATGAGAGGCAGTGAGAGTCCTGGGCCGTTCTATCCTCACTCCCACCTGAGATCCCTGGACCACTTGGACTCTGCAGAGAGGGCCCCAGGCCACAGAACTTCAAGATGGACCAGGGCGGGATGGGACATTGCCTCCAGATTGTCTGAGCCTGGGCCATTTGCAACTGGGCTGAATGAGGACTGCCGGCCCGTGGGAGAAACAGTGAGTGGCCCTGTGCTCTGTGGGCATTGAGGCTTCTGTGGCTCCAGACACATTACAAAGCCCTTCCCAAACCTGCATCCCATCACAGGCCAGTGTGGGCCCTCCTGCCACTTGTTGCCTCTAAGGTTTTGGCATCTTGACTACATTTGAGCCTCTGGAGTGGCTATTTCCATGACGTTTCCCCCCAGTCATTTGTAGGAACTCCCTGGTTTATGACATTTTCCCAATAATGACAGATCTGACGCCAGCTGGACAGAGCCCAAAAGTAACCCGAGTACTACAACAAGATTACCAGGTGCCAAGGGGTCTACAAAAACCCCACGGACATTGCGGTATGGGCAGGTTTGACTGAAAAAAAGAAAAAAGGAAAAGATGACGCAAAATTCAATCTGATATTTCCTCTGGAAATCATGAACTGGATTATCTGTTAGTGGGATCCAAGTTTCCTTCCATGGGTCAGACTCTTGGCTGAAACATATGGCGGGTTCCAAAGGAGGAACAAAGAGGGTTGAATAAAGTGTGGCTCAGGTGGAGGGAGCCCACCCCGGGAGGATGAGGGGGGGTTAGGAACAGCAGGGGGGTCAGGAACAGCAGTGCCCCATAATCTCCTCTAGACCTAATACAGTGAGGAATGGGGGTAATTACCAGATCCTAGAGACAAAGGGCTGTGTTGAAAGAGAAGCTGGCAGGAACCTTGGTTTCCTTGGTGGGGGCAGAGGTGAGGTCAAGCCCATGACAACTCTAGGGGACTGGTCTGCTACCACTGCCCCATGGGTGAGACCGACCAGAAGGCCCCTTGCAAGGGATTCCAGTTTTGTAGCTCACACCTCTCAGGCCCTGGGGGCCAGTGCAGGAGGAACAGGGCAGAGAGAAGATCTGAACAGCAAATGGAAGATGCTGAGTGTGTCCACTCTTCACCCAGCCTGGGGAACCACTGAGTTCTCACTGGCTCTGGCTCCCACCTGCTACCACAAGGGCTGTGAATCTCTTCTTATCCAAATATTTTGGAGCGTTCTCTGGGAAAGACTCATCTGTGCTCACAAGAAAAATTCTTCCCTTGCTGTGGGTGCTGTGTGAGTGCATCCTCCCCCTACCAAACTTCAGGTGGTCTGCAGACAGGTGCGGAGAAGGCTCCCTGCCGAGGCTGCTCCTGCCAGAGGGGTCCTGGAGAGATGACATGTAGTTGGGAGTGAAATATTCTTTGCAGTTTTCATCTTCAGCTCTTTGCTCTCAGGAGTTGATGCTAGTTCCCAAGGCTGTCCCAGGGAACTTATCAAGGACAACCCACTTCTCTGATAATGTTCAGAATCCTGTCCTTCTCTGCTACCCTACTGCCAAGATTTTTCTTCTTTAGTCAAGCGGGTTTCACACAGACCTCTTTCTCATGGTAGGAAGCCCTTCAGGGTTACACCCCAAAAGAATCCTGCCCTGGACATGCCACTCATTTTCCAAATTCATCTCAGTCCCAACGTGGGTTCGAGCTAGGAGCCTTACTATTCAGGGAACTGACACGTGAGCCTGGTCTTTCGGGTTAGAAGATGCCATCCTGTCTTTGCTCCGTGAACCTGGACAAGTAACTTCCTTTCCCAGGATTCAGTTTCTTCATCTGCAAAATGGGGATAATATTACTAGTTTCTACTCCTTTGGGGTTATTGTGAAGATTACATCAGATAATCGAAGTCACAGGTCCAGTGCAGTCTCTAGAACATGTCTGTATTCTATTTTGCATACACTTTGAAGCCTACTGAGAGTATACACTGGTGTTCTCAGCTGCTGTGCAGCCCTCACTGTCTAACGCCAGGGCTGCCTCTAGCTTGTGGAGCTCCAGCTGATGAAGAAGGGGGAAAGTAAGCATGGCTCTGCAAAGCCCAAGGCCAGCAAATTCCCAGTGTTCAAGCAGCCAGGAAGCAACTGGCTGCAGAAGCTGCTGGTGAGAGTGCGCCCTCTCCTGGAGGGGTGAGGAAACCTCACCAGGACAGGCCTGGTACCCCGTGAAATTAGATGTTATTTATCAGAAGTCCACTGAACTTCTGATGAGCAATGTTCCTTTCCAGTGCCTGGTGTGAGAAATTGCTCAGTACTTTGAGACAGAGCTGCACTTCCAGAGCACAGTTTTTGGTGCTTTGCAGGAGGCAAGTGAGGCCTAAATGGTTGGCCTTTTTGAAGACACCAACCTGTGTGTTATCTGTGCCCAAATGTGGAACAATTGTGCCAAAAGACATCCAGCACAACTGAATGAGAAAACATTCATTATGTATATATAAATTCTTTGTGCCAAAAGACATCCAGCACAAATGAATAAGAAAACTTTTCAATATATAAATTCTTTTTTTCTTGCTATTGGTAGTTCTGAATGTTAGATTTTTTTCCTCCCATGGGGTCAAAAGATACCTAAGTATATGATTGGGAGTGGAAAAATAGGGGATCAAAACCAGTACTGGCAGTTTTTCCACTTTCATTTGTGGGTGAATTTTTGAACCTGGCCTGGACCAGCTAAAAAAAGCCAACAATGACAACTGCAACTAAAAATAGCTGGGGCGGGGGCCTGTAGTCCCAGCTACCTGGGAGATTGATGCAAGAGAATCACTTAAGCTGAAGAGTTTGAGGTTGCTGTGAGCTGTGATGCCCTGGCACTCTACTGAGGGTGACATAGTGAGACTCTGTCTCAAAAATAAAATAAAATAAAATAAATGTGGGGATATGAAGCATTAATGTGAGTCAAAACGTTTCAGTGAACACGTTTCAGCAGTTCAACTTTATAACAGTTATAAATAAACCTGTTAAATCTTTCTGGACAATGCCAGCCTTTGGATTTTTTAAAAACAGGTAAATTTCCTGTTGACAGCAAAAAAAGAGAAAATAAAGTAAATAAAAAGAGTACATTTTCTTTCAAGGGACAGTTACCCACCTTAAGGTTGCTCTAGCAGACATTGATCAATCCTTTAGGCTGTTTTATGTTTGAACCCCCTTCTCATGGGTGGGGGACTTCCTACCTATTGAAGAAAAGCTGTTTTTCACTATAGTGAAAGGAAAATGCCATTTCTTCACATTCCCAGCCTCCCCTGCAGCTACAGTACAGTCACGTGGTCTCGACTCCAGCCACAACATACACCTGCCCTAGACTTTCCATCAGATGTGGAGAAACAGGGACTTTGCAGAATCGCTTCCCCCAAATAGTGGCCGTGGTGGCAGCTATGCCCAATTCCCAGGGGAAGCATGGGGATGCCAGTGGGCAAGATGAGATATGGGTGCCCACTGATACCTTCAGTAATGTCCCCCCAGTTTTAGTTCTGTGGCCCGAATCTGGGCATTGTTCTGAACAGCCCAGTCCCCAGGTCTGGTTCTCCTGTACTCATGGAGTGTCCGTAAGCAGCTGCCATCTTTTTAATATATTCCTTCTCAGCATAAGTTAGTCAGAGGTGATTTTGATTGTTTGTGACTGAGAACGCTGAATGCAGCACTAGGTGAATTAATGAAGATAATAGCAGCTGAATAACGAAGAGGCCCTGGAAATTTGGTGGCCTGAACAGTGGAAGTTTGCTTTTCATTCACTTTGGTCCAATTGGTGGCAGACAACACTCTCCCCACATCATCGTTAATGGGTCCTACCTGATGCCATTCTCAATATGTAGCTCTCAAGATCGTCCTGGGCATTTTGACTTTTAGTCAGTGCACAGACTGACTAAAGGGGTGTGAAAGATTTCATGGGAGGTGCTGGGGGGAGCACTATGTTCACTTTTGCCTGCAATTCCATTGGCCAAAATTCAGTTGCATGGCACCACCTAGTTGTAAAGGACACTGGGAAACTGATTCTCTGCAAAAACACCACAAATCACTGGTGTCTGTCTCTGCCATACTTGGGGAAAAATGTTGATTAACCAGTTATAGAGAATTTACTGCCTCTAAGGACTGAAAAGTATGGAGTATTTAGCCTCAGGAATGGCTGCTTCTGGGAGTTTTAAAGATATATATATATAAAATCAAGACTCAGTTGCTCCTCTGCTCCTGTTTCTCTCCCCACCACCGCACTGAGTCCTTAACAGAAAGGCTCTCCAGTTCTGTAGCAGGATGGCTGCTATAAGCTCCAAGTAGCATCTTACTAACTTGACAAAACCAGTGAAAATACTGTGCCTGTTTCCCAATATTTCTTGCCAAAATTCCAGGTTCAGCTCTCATTGGACCATCTTGATTCACATGTCCTTCTCTGTACCAGTCACTATGACCAGGGAGATGGAATGAGCTGATTGGCCAGTCCTGACACAGGTGCCCACCTTCCTCAGAAGAAGATGGATTTGACCATACCTAACCCTTCGGGACAGAGATTGGAAAGAGAGGGGGTGGTTCCCCAAAGAGAAAGATGGGTGCTTGTATGAGAACAGAAAATGGGGAAAATAATCAATATCTAGCAAGCACCTGTAGACATTTGCTGTTGGCTGAAGCCCATGGAGAAATACTCCTGGCAACTTGGGGACTTACTAATTAAAGCAGCAGAATTTTAATTAATAATGGAGGATGATTCTAACTTTGGGTTTTTTTTTTTTTTTTTTTTGGTTTTTTTGAGACAGAGCCTCAAGCTATCCCCCTGGGCAGAGTGCCATGGCTTCACTGCTCACAGCAACCTCCAACTCCTGGGCTCAAGAGAGTCTCCTGCCTCAGCCTCCCAAGTAGCTGGGACCACAGGCGCCCGCCACAATGCCCGGCTATTTTTTGGTTGCAGCCGTCATTGTTGTTTGGTGGGCTGGGGCTGGATTCAAACCTGCCACCTTAGGTGTATGTGGCTGGCGCCTTAGCTGCTTGAGCCACAGACGCTGAGCCAACTTTGGGGCTTTTAACATAAAGAGTATCAGCCTCTAGCGTCTAGGCACTCAAGATATGTCCTTTCTGTTGTTCCTATTCTGTGATGTTGAGGGGGCAGGCATGGCCAGATGATATCTGAGGTCCCACAGCCCTGACATTCAGGGGTCTGTAGAAGGCAGGCTTTCTGCTGGTCTTTGTGTAGGGCCAGCAAATCCAGCCTGTGTCTCATCAGCACCAACAGGGAAATTAAATGACATGGAATCCGTGGTGGGGATTCTTGCTAATCCTTGCTTTATTTTTGTAGAAACATTCAATTCAGCCATTCAGTTCTACAAATATTTATTGATATCTATCAAAGTCGAGATAAGCCCAGCATTTGGAGAGGCACTTTTATGTTTAAAAACTCCGTTTCCTCTTAGCATCCAGGGCAAGCGGTGCAGGTGGTGAAGGAGGCAGGACAAGTGAGGAGGCCCCACTTTACAGATGGGGACACTGGCGCCACCTCTGTGCAGCGTTAAGTCCCTTGGAGATGACTCTTGTGTTCCTCTTATGGGCATAGCTGTGATTTTACATTTATGTGTGTGATTATTTATTTGATTCATGCCGGTCTTTTCCACTAAGGTGTTTTTGCTTCAGCAGTGGAGGGATCAACCATGGAGGCACTGTTTTTGCACCTAACACAGTGCCGGGCACATAGCAGATAATCAGTGTTTGTTGTATGAATGAAAGAGGGAAAGAGGAGGGAAAGAAGGAGGGAAGGGAAGGGAAGGGAAGGGAAGGGAAGGGAAGGGAGGGGAGGGGA
>NW_003852453.1:3812296-3819037 GCF_000181295.1 Otolemur garnettii
GGGAGGGGAGGGGAAAGGAAGGGAGGGGAAGGGGAGGGAAGGGAAGGGAAGGGAAGGGAAGGGAAATAAAGGGAAAGTAGGAAGGAAAGGAGGGACAGAAGAAGAGAGATATGAAATAAGGAACAAAGCACAGAAATACAGGATAGAGGGAGGGGGAGAAAGGACGTGGGGAGAGGAGAGAAGGAGGAAAGGAGGGAATAAGGAAGGGAGGGAGTAATCGAGAGGCTACTGGAAGATCTGCTTCTATCTCTCTATGGGACCTTGGCAAAAGCTCTTTTCCCCCTCTGGGCTCATTTTCCTCCTCTGTCCATGGAGGGAGCTGTCAGATGAAGGGTGAATTCCCAGAGGCTTTGCATCAGGGCTGTGCCTGGCAGGGTGAGCAATACGGCAGCCCTGGCCATACCCCTCATTTTCTGATTCAGAATCTTGGCGGGCAGGACCCAGCTGGCTACTTTTTCAGCAAGCTCCCAGGTGGTGCTCCTGCAGCCTGCAGGTCCCCAGGCATTTGAAAGGCTACGCAAGGAAACTGGGCTTACCTGGGCTGACGGCCTGGGATTTTATAAGTGGTGCCCACACCAAGTCCTTGTGAGCTTCTCCCCTCACCTGCCAGGTCAGCCTCTCTGCTCTGCTGAGATGGCACCAACCAGACTCACCCTGGCAGCTCTCGCTGCCTCATTCAGCTCCAGGGAGCACCAGGTAATTTGTGTCAACTTATACGCTCATCTCCCTGCCCTTCTCCTCCGTCTCTGGGCTTTTGTGGGGGCAACCTCCTGAATCTCACCTTTAGATCACAGTACTGGCATGCTGAGTAAATTGCCTGGGGGCGTGCCCATGCCAATCGGGCCATGCCACCTTCCCAGGGAGCTTCACTCTCTAATCAGGGCGCATGGAGAGCTCAGCCACCGCCACAGCGGGAGATGGTGCAGCCGGCGGCTGGCGGGCTGGGAACATGAGCTGGTGGCTCCTACCCTTTGGGAGTACGGGGCCCTACCTGCTGTACTTGAAAGGCAGTGCAGGGAGTCGTCCTGCACTGGGCACCAACCACACACTGAGCCTCAGTTTGCGTTCATGCCCCCTGACCTGCCTACATCATGGGACACAGGTGTGAGAGGTGGAGAACGAGATGTAAATGTAATTGAGTGCTCCCTGCCCCACCTCCCCCAAACCGGGCACACCCCCCTGGCCACAGCCCAGCAGTTTCAGCGGGTTATTTGCAGTTAGTCAGACACTTGTTATTCCTCCCCTAAGGAAGTGCACCTTCCAAGGATGGGGCGTCCTCCTGCATTCCCCCCAAATATATCGGGCAAAGCTGAAACGATGAGGACAAGGCCACTTCTGTGCTGCCTGGAGGTGGTCCTGCTGGCGGGCATCCTCGCAGCCTGAGTGACCCTGGATCCAAAGTTCCTCATCTCACCCTCAGCCCCATGAACCAGGCAGAATCCATGTATTCAGGGAAAGCTGACGTTGGATTGGGTTCATATAAAGCCGGGGAGTGGGGAGGAATCTTTCTCAGAACTCAAATGAAAAAACATAATGTAGTTAATATTAAATGAAGAGATTGGGCAGCCCTTCCCCCCATTTCTTTTTTAAGGTTTGTGCCGATGTGTCCTTGGTCAGGGCCTGTTATTATGCGTATGATTAATGAATGACTCACCTTGAGCTGGGTTCTTTTTATTCCACACATTATGAATTTGAAGAGGTCATATTGAACTTGGCACCCAAAGAGAATGCTCAGGAATCTGGGGGGGAAATGTTGATAGCTAGGAGACTTCCAGGGGCAAATGGATGCCAGGAGAGTGAGTTCCCTAACTAGCATCTCTAAGTTCCCAAGCTAGGGTCTCTAAGTTTGCTATTACCCCCCAACATGAATTTACTGTGCATCTATTATACACCAGGCACTGTTCTGTTCTCATGGAAGACTTGAAAGAGGTAAACACGATTACCCCCAGCACACACACACACACACACACACGTGTGTACACACATGCACACGCATACACACACGTCACATTTTATCTCGTGTCCTTGTTCTGCCTGACACTCTCCACTTGAGGGGGCCCCAGCTCTTGGTAGCACAGTGATTTTCACCCAGTGTGCCGTGAGAGGATCTTAGGTATGCAATGAAAATTTTTAATGATTGTTAATTAAATTATTTTCAAAACATGTTCAAAGCACAGTAAGTTCTTTTTTATACTTTTTTTTTTGATCAACATAATTTAAGTGTGCTGCAGAGGCTCACCTATAGGTTCAAGTGTGCTGAGATAAAAAGGGTTGAAAAACACTGTTCTAGGAATCAGAGTTTCCATCAGGACAATCAGAGATTTGGACCGTATGGGCATGAGGCTGAGTGTGGGCCGCTAGGTGTTTTGTATTTGGTGCAGCGTTAAAGGCAATGATGACCAGTTGCTCCCACTCTCCAGGTGGGTCCAAAGGACGAGCACCCCTGGAGACACACTCCCGGTCAGGTCACACAGATCGGCCGCCTGGGCATCCTGAGTGTGTGATTCCAGATCAGCCAGCTCCCGGAGTCCTCCCTTCTCTGCCAGTCTGTGGTTCTAGGCAGAGTGGTGAGCAGCGCAGATCTGATAGTGCTGTCCTCATGAGAACGGAGGCCCAAGCCCCCCTGGGCTCTTCTCCAGCGCTCAGGTCCTCCTGTCTGTGGTCTCTGACCCACCAGAGCCCAGAGGTGCTTAGCAGCCCCAGCCACTCTGCTCTCCTCCTGCTCTGAAGGAATGCACAGCCGGGGGATGTGGAAAAATCCCAAGTTCAGAGTGAACAGTGTGCAGTCATCCCTGCTCCTCAAATGGGCCTTCAAACTGGCATTGTGAGGATGGAAGCTGGGTGCAGGGATCACGGAGGTGGTGCAGGGGTGGGGGGAGGCTGGACTGAGCCTCCAGAGGCACCATCAGACCATTGCTCTTTCAACCTGGCTCCAGGGCCTGGGAGCTGATGGATCTTGTACAAGCCTCAGGGCTTTTGTTGTCCAAGCTATAGGAGGGGGCTTAAAATTGACCCACTCATTCATTCCTTCAACAATCCCTGAGTCTGAAAGTCAGGGTAGGAAAGGCCCTTAAGGTCCCTTGGCCAAAACACCCTTATCCTTGAGGAACCCCCCCTCCACCGGATGCCTGAGCAACTCCAGCTTATTCATTCAGCACCTGTCATGTGTCAGGCAAGTGCAAGACACTTGGACTATGAAGTTCTTGCCTTGAAGGATTTGAACTGCGTGGGGGACGCTCTGTTACTTGCACATCCACCTATAATTATAACCGAGGGCAAAAATCTATGGGCTGTCAGGGGGAGGCATTCTACAATCTGCTGAAATTTCAGAGAAGGAGGAAACTCCGTTTCCTTGGCACACCAAGGCATTTGAGGGATGAGATTCTGGGGTAAGGAATAACCTGAGCAGGTCTGTGGAGGCAGCTGGGCCCAGCTGGAAGGTTGAAGAGTTCCATTTTGCTGGAGCTCAGGGCATGGGGGTAGGTGGTTTGCGGCCCTGAGGACTTGGATAACAGTGCCTCCCCCGATATCCCATAGAGCAGAGCTGAGCTGATAGGACGCCTCCAGGTGTCTTCACAGACATTCTCTCATTTGATCTTTGAGTCAAGGCTGCAGGGCTGAGAGCTGGGCTGGCTTCCCATGGGAGGATTCCCTGGAACCACCCGACTCTTCATTCCCAGATCCAAGCTGGCCCCTGAATATTCAGACTCTGCTATATTAGTTTCCCAGGGCTGCCGAAACTCTGGGTGGCTTCGAACAGTAGGAAGCTATTCTGTTACACTTCTGCAGGTCGGAAGTCTTGAGGTCAAGGTGTCAGAGGGCCCTGCTCCCTCTGAAGGAAGGATCCTTTCTTGCTGACAATCTTCGGCATTGCAACTGCGTTGTTTCAATCCCGCCTCCATCATCACGTGATGGAGGACTTTTCCCCTTGTGTCTGTTTGTGTATCTTCTCTTCTTTGAAGGGAACCAGTCACATTGACGCAGGGCCCACTCTAATTCAGGATGATAGCAGCTACGACGGGGCCTTGTTATTCATTAATTCTGTATTTGCTATCTAACTACTCACCAACATGTATCTGTAACCCCCAAATCAATATACACAATCATTTGCAGACAGTACAGAGCTTGGAAAAACACGAGTTGTGCAACGGGCACACTCTCAGCTGCCTTCTTGTCTCGGCTCCCAAAACCAAGCATCATTGTTTGCACTTTATTTGGTGCCATCTTTTTAATTTTTGTGCCTTTTGTTGATGGTTTTACTGTTTAAAATAGCCCCCAAGTGAGATGCTGTCTAGTGTTCCCACATCTGAGAAGGTTGTGATGTGCCCTACAGAGAAAATACTTGTGTTAAGGTTACAGCAGCTTTGTCCAGGCGTGAGCTCTATCGCTGCTGGCCTTGAACTTGATGTCAACCAACCAACAATATGGGTGGTCTTCAGTGATCTTAACCGAGGGCTGTCTTCAAATGGAAACACAAACACAAGTACCCATGGTTAATAGTTGATGAAAATGCTGTGACCAGAGGCTCCCACAACCTCAGGGCTCGTGGTGACTTTTTAAAGTGTAACTACCATGAATAACAAAAATTGACTGAAATCATATTTACAAAGACACCATTTCAGGATAAAGTTCTGTTCTGGGGTTCTAGGATGTCCTGAATTTCGGGGGAAACACTATTCAACCCAGTGCAGACTCCAAACCCAGTCTTTCTCCCAAACACCAGTAATTTTCCAAACTGGCCAATTATCCAATTCCCCTGGGGCCCTCGTTAAGGATGCAGAATTTTAGGTCCTATTCCCAGTGATTGTAATTCATCTGGCTGGAAAGTGCAATTGGAGTCTGCATTTTCACAAACCTCTGGTCAGCGTGATGGCTACTGCTCAACCGGGGGACCCCTGGATGTCACTTACCTGCCTCTGGATTTTAGGGTCTCCTTGGTGTCCTTTCCGTGGGAGAGAAGGACAGAGATACAATCCTCTCTCCTGAGGACTCTGGGGGCTCCACCTCCATCCCTGAATTTATGATGATGAGAGAGACTTCAACAATCCTTGGGATACCACTTCAGTCATAAATAGGCACAAAATCTTGACTTGAACTTGATCACCAGACTTCCAAACTGCTAGTTCTATCATCTCTGGACAGCCTATCACCTTGTTTTTGCCAGAGTAGGTTCTATAAAGCCTGTGCTAAATTCCTCCAGAGGGATCTTGAGTGTTGACCCTGAGAAACACAGCCTAAGGGCTTCCGATCTGAGACAGAGGCCCGGAGTGCCAGTACCAACTGTGTCAACCCTCGTACCCTCTCTGGACTGTCATTTATTTCTGTAATGTGGACATATTGATATCAGCAGCCTCAATAGGTTATACGAGGAAAGAAAGCACAGTAAAGTTGTCTTAGCACCGTAATCAGACTGCGGTAAGTGTTGAGCGGCAGCAGTAGTATATTATTAAATATCTGTCTCCACATTGCCGTACTTTTTCCCATTTGCCATTACACATTTATTCTCCCATTTGGGCCTCTTAAGAACCTTAGGAAGTGTGAGATAGCACTTTCCTAACTGGATACTACCTACCCCTACAACTTCAACTTTCTGAATTAACTTCCTGAAACCATAAAGAATTAAAAATGGAAGACCTGGAGGAATCAAAGGAGATTGCAACTAATCCACAAACATCCTTCCTCGCTTGGAAAGTCTTGACTCCTACTTTATACCCAATTTTAACAAGAATTGGTTTCATGTTGTAGATAATTAAACGTGGTTCTTTAGAGAGAAATTGGTGTTATGGGAAGGTTCCTTGATGACATCAGTAAGAAAGGACAACTGGCCATAAGAGAGAGGACAGAGGAAGCATCAAAAAGAGGACTGAGTGACCCAAGAATGACTCTGGGGCTGCTCTGTATAAGGGTGTCTTGCTTCAGCCTTGTCAGTAACCATGAGGATGTCATGACATGGTTGTTTTTGCTATTGATGGAATAATGGTGCGATATGGGGAAAAGCTTAAGCCTTCAGGTAGACACACCTGGCCTTGAATCCCATCCCTTACTAGCCCTGTATCTTAGGGAGGTTAATTAACTTCCCCGGAGCCTCTGTTCCTTCATCTGTACAACGGGAGAAAAGTATCCATGAGACAGAATTGGATGATTGGGACAGTGATGACTGTAAAGCATCTGTCAAAGGACCTGGCACTAACATTTTATAATGATGTCTTATGTTACCGTGACACTGTGCAATTTCCAAAGCATTTCTGCATGTGCTCTCTTATTACTGTTTTCCCCAAAATAAGACCTATCCAAAACATAAGCCCTAGCATGATTTCTATGCATTTGTTAAATATAAGCCCTACCCTGATAATAAGACATAGTGATGGGTGTGGCTATGCAGCAAATCTGCATAGCCATGCCATGCATTTCAGTGCAGAGAATAAGACATCCCCTGAAAATAAGCACTAGTGTGTCTTCTTGAGAAAAAATAAATATAAGACAGTGTCTTATTTTGGGGGAACCATGGTAGATCCTCACGATAAGCTTCCATCCTTCCATCCATCCATGCATCCATCCATTCTTCCATCCATGCATCCATGCATCCATCCATCCATCCATCCATCCATCCATGCATCCATCCATGTATCCATCCATCCATCCATGTATCCATCCATCCATCCATCCATGCATCCATCCATGTATCCATGCATCCAACCATGTATCCATCCATGCGTCCATCCATCCATCCATCCATCCATC